>NC_134406.1:18988360-19220860 GCF_038048845.1 Mixophyes fleayi | reverse complement strand
ATCACCCTTACCTACAAAGCCCTCAACAACATCACCCCTTCATACATCTCAAATCTCATATCAAAATGCTCTCCCTCCCGCCCTCTTAGATCTACCTCTGACCTGCACCTTGTCTCGTCTCTGGTAACCACCTCTAACTCCCACCTACAAGACTTCTCCCGTGCTGCTCCCCACTTATGGAATTCCTTACCACGCTCAATCAGACTTTCCCACAGCCTTCAAATCTTTAGACATTCTCTAGAAACCAATCTCTTTTTTAAAGCTTACCTTATCCCTGATGATATTACTCACAATAAAGCACCTTCACGTCTGTCCCAAACTCCACTCTGAGCCACGCTCGCTCCTCTTGTTCCAGCTGTGCCCTCTCCCAATTGGAATGTAAGCTCTCTAATGAGCAGGGTCCTACATACTCTTTGTTTTCATGTCTGCGTTTATTTTGTCTTCCTTGTATGTCCTCGCTGCAGAGCACTGTGGAGCCTTACAAATCTACGATAATAGTAATAATAATAATATTAATCATCATCATCAACATTTATATATACAGCGCCAGCAAATTCCGTAGCGCTTTACAATTGTGAACAAACATTAATAAAACAATACTGAGTAATACATACAGACAGAGAGGTAAGAGAACCCTGCTCGCAAGCTTACAGTCTATTAATAATCGGATTCAAAAAATTGAGCTCCCCCAGATCTTTTTTAAAGGGATTGTAATTCTCCCTATCCCTCGCTGCTCTCACAGCAATTTGTGGGGAGGAAGAGATTTCATTCAGTGTTTTAAAGGGCTACAAACTTTCTAGTGACTTCTAATACCCCTATAATTACCAGTAGGGAGTGCATTATTCCCCTATATATCCAAGGCTGGATTGTTCTAGCAGTGCAGGTGTTAAAATGTGTTTCACTAAATTATTTAAGCTGGTTTGAGAACTGCTACTCCCTTCATGCACACTGCGGATCCCTGGTTTTATGCACTAGGTATGATAAATCTTTAGTCCCAGTTAACACTACAATACTGTCAAATCAACCATTAGACTTGGTTCAAATTTGTTAGCAAAGCTGGATTGAATGCCAAATGGCTGATATTATCCCCCTGTTCATTCACCTTCTACCCCTTATATAATAAAGATAACTACCTAATACCTGAAATAAGACATGGATACAGATTTATATATTGGCGCACTAAGGTCACAGTTTTAATCATACCTGCTTACTCTCCCGGAATTCCCGGGAGGCTCCCGAAATTTGGCGAAATTCACAGCAGTGATTGGAGGGGGTGTGGCTTAATCGTGAATCAAGTCATTAAGCTCCGCCCCTCCATTCAATGCCGTGAATTTCAGCTTTTTATAGTGGTGGCGGGGCTATGGTGACGCGAAATGTCACCACGCTCTCCTCCTACCCCATGTCTCATGGGGTAGGAGGAGTGGGCATGTATGGTTTTAATTGGATAAATGATGGTGGTGAAGAAAGCAATGCAACTAACAAGCTATTACTATACAACCAGACATAGGGACAGCCCTGTATCCCCGGCGCCAACTTACGGCTTTAGAGAGACTACAGCCCTTCTGGCCTCAAAGGGAACGTTCGCTGAAATGCCCAGGGCCCTTGTAGAAATGACCTTAAGATAGACATAAATCAAAGGGGGAAAAATCCTGCGGCCAAACATATTGGGGGAAAAAATTTCCCCCATAAGTTAATATTAAATTAATTTTGCCCCTTACTCAATAACTACTGATTGACAAAATAAATTAAGTGTCAGTGATGTTTTCTCTTATGTTCTGAAGGGCAAAATAGCTCATACAGCAAGTTTGACCTATCAAGTTATTCAGAAACAGGTATTAAAACTGTCCTGTCCCGTCTTTTGGATGGCGGTATTGATGGCGGTTTTAACCAACGCCATCCATTTTAAATCGCAGCCTCATACCGCCCTATAGTAAATGTGGCAGTTTGGACACCTAAACCGCTGGTTTAAAACCTCCACCAAACTTGATTCTTAGTAAATCTAGCCCTTAATTCTCATTCATATTGGTTCAACAGACAAAATGGCTGTCTCCTGTTTGTAGCTGACTGGTCCTCTTTAAGAGCAAAGCTAATAGCTGATTGGTTGCCATGGTTTACTGTAAATGTCCAGCTAAATGAATGTTAGTAAATAATTCTCCATAAGACCCTAAGGACTGTTACCTGTTAGTGTGAAAAAATCACACTTTTTAAAAAAATGTGTATGGGAATGACATTTATGACATTTATTGCAAGTGAAAACATTGGGAACAACAGAGTGTCCACCATTAACAGACACTGCATGTCAAATCTGATTTTTCTAACATAACAAGGCGATATTTCTTCGGCACATGCAAAATTATGATATTGGTAGAAAATCTGTAGAAGACTTACTTCATCTAAAACACATATTTATTATTACTGCTTAAAACATATAATTTAAATGTTCATTCCACACTCACTTCACCATTATCATGTGATAGTCCTTCAGGCACGCAGTTTCATCACAGAAAATATCTAAGTTGGAAAACCATAGAAGTTTATGCAAACCACATTATTATTTAATTAAATGAATATATGTAAATGTGTTACATGGCCTATATTCGAACGTACATGTTAAGAGATAAATAAAACATGGATGGCTTAACTGCATTTCTGATGAAGGGTAAAAACATTTTACCCTTATGATGCCAGGTTCCTCTTAACATGTTGTAGGATATGACCTTTATAGATTCCTCCTGGAATATTAATTACTTTATTGTAGTGTTGCATAACTTGCATTGCAAGTAATGAAAAATAACAATAACCTTTCACTTATAATATAAATGTATGGCTGAAAGTCAAAAAATAAAAAAAAACTTCTAACATCATCATCATCATTTATTTTTATAGCGCCACTAATTCCACAGCGCTGTACAGAGAACTCATTCACATCAATCCCTACCCCATTGGAGCTTACAGTCTAAATTCCCTAACACAGACACACACACAGACAGACACACAGACTAGGGTCAATTTGTTAGCAGCCAATTAACCTACCAGTATGTTTTTTTCGGAGTGTGGGAGGATACCGGAGCACCAGGAGGAAACCCACGCAAACACGAGGAGAACATACAAACTCCACACAGATAACGCTATGGTTGGGAATTGAACTCATGACCCCAGTGCTGTGAGGCAGAAGTGCTAACCACTAAGCCACCGCGCTGCACAAAATATGTTGATGTTTAACAATACTTTTTCTTTAGCTATGTCATGTTCCTCTTGAATATAACCTCCATAATAACACACATTTGACCAGAATACAGAGCTGCATCCGTTTATCAGTACAAGGTATCCTTTGAAAAGGACTTTTTGTCCAGCACTCGGGATCTTTTAACCAGTTACCAGGACAACTTGGACAGCACACTCCACTCTTTGATCAGTAGCTATAATTCGTTGGCCAAGCACCTTCTGACCAGGAACTAGAACCCTTGGACCAAAACCTGGTATTCTTTCGCCACTATCTTTTACCAAGCACCCTTTTGACCAGTAATCAGTTCATTCCAACCACCACCCAACTCTACTCGACCAGTACTGTGGACTTGTCTTCCTTTCTCTCTACCTCTGCTGTCCAGAGATGGTTATAGACGTGGACCAGGGAATGGACACGTAGCTTAATTTTATGAACTGGTCGTACAATGATGTCCCTGCCTTACTTTGGCCATGTGCTCACCTGCTGCTCTAGTGCCATACTTTCTAGTGTGCAGTAGTTCACACTCCTGCATAAAATTACCAGACCCGGGCAACTGAGTAACATAAGCAAGTTAAGTGTTAATGAAATGGGTTCTGCTGAATGTGGATAAAGATCATGCTGGCCTTGTCACTTGAGTTGACCAATATGAAGTCTCCGACATAATTTGGTTGACCAGATGACCATTGTACTCATAACGGAGTGGCCGGTTTCAATTGACTAGGTTCTTGATGAAGTTTTTCTTGTAAGAACCATAAATGTTGACATAATTTTTTTTTATTGTAAAATATATTGTGAGAGTACTGTATATAATTGGCTGGCTATATACAGCATATTCAGATTTCCTTTGAATTCCTGTTATCTGTAACACTCAGATGAAGGGCAACCAAAAGGTGCATGGTCTGCATAACAAAACTTACCCAAATAGACTAAAAGATCTTAATATGTATAGTTTGGAGCAGAGAAGGGAACGAGGAAACATGATAGAAACTTTTAAATATATCAAGGGTTCTAACAAGGTGCAGGAGGGAAACATTATTCAAAGGAAGAGAAGTATTAGAACACAAGGACATGTACTGACACTGGGGGAAGTAGGTTCAGTGCAAAGGTGAGGAAAAATTACTTCACAGAAAGGGTAGTGGATAAGTGGAATAGCCTCTCATCAGAGGTGGTAGAGGCTAATACAGTTATGCAATTTAAACATGCTTGGGTTAGACATAAGGATATCCTTAAATAGTAATAAGGATTAAATAGGGTTGGAGGTTACCATAGGTTAAACAATGAGCAGACTAGATGGGCCAAGTGGTTCTTATCTGCTGTCAAATTTTATGCTTTAATAATGACCGAAACATCTGCGGTACAGTTTGCGAGTGAAGTCCTAACACTTATTAATGGAACAAAGAAAAACAGTTAAATGTATGATGTCTTTTTTGTATAAAGGTGCATTGGACACCTCAATCTCCCCACCTCTATTTGAAAGGAGTCTCACATCAATACTCTTAGATGTTGTTCATCTAGCCCCTCCCACTTCAAACTTGATTGAAACACTCTGTGCTGCTTTTAACATTTTAATTCTCTGATTGGCTACCTGCATCTCCTGCTCATTTGTGTGTTCCCTTGTAGCGAAAGGTGAGTAGGACATATTTGGAGCAGGGATGGTATAATTTGGGGTGTGTTCAAGGCCCATAGTCCCAAAGGTGAGAATTAAAAGCAAATGTCTTGCCCAAGTGATGTTGTCAATGCTAAGCATTGGCCTGCTCTCCTCATGAATTTAAAATTTTCCCTAATAATCTGCTAGTTTGACCTTCATTTGTGTTCAATATGTAGTTAGGAAAAAATGTGGCTGCCTTTATTTTAAAGGAACACTACCTTTAAATGTAATGTGTATTTTCTCTTTGTACTTATCTAGTATAAATATGAGGGGTGATGGTATAAAATTATTCGTAATAGAGGACCCAGTTTCTGTGCTAGTACTAGTAAATCTACTTGAGTAGTTCATCATTAATTACCAAGTTCCATTATTTGCTTTTTCTCCCCCATAATCCTTTTATCTCCTCCCAGAGGTCTCCTGTCAATCTTATTGAGTTCCGATAATCCTCTCACTGCACAAAAACTTGGTAGTGGGACTTAGTGGTAAGGGAAATATAACAAGGGGAATTCATGAAAACATTCTGATTTCCTATACCTCCAAGATGGTACAAGCTTCAGATACCTATATAGCTATAAAGGAGAAATGAGCAAATCAATTCATTGTGACGTGAGCTGTGCCTTATCAATAGTCTCTGACTATACTAATCTTTATAACACTCAGCTTTATAGTGACTCAAAATCTATTGAATTTGTGGTTTTATCTTTGCACAAATTCAGCATATCTTCAACCCCCTGCCGTGATTGGCTGGCTGCGGGGCTAAATTGAAATGGCCGGCAGTGAGCCATGACTGGTTCGTCGTCCTGGCCATTCATTGGCTGACAGGGAGGTCTGGTAAGTAGAATCTTTTTTTTGTCATCTCGTTCCAGCAATGTCCCCTGTGTGGCTCCTCTTCTTTGTGGAACCACTCCAGGGGTAACACTGCTACAAAGCAATAAAATAATCTGATTGGTTGCTGTTGAGTACAGCTTCTTTTAGATTGACCGTAGTTTTTGATGCAAACAGGTTCTCTCCATTTTTATTACGAACAAGCAATCATTTGCAGCTTCTATAGAAGCAGCAGGATAAGTAACCTTCACTTTTGGCTCTAGGCTGGATATAATCTATTTTATGTACAGTTAAAGATGTACAAAATGTATTATGTAAATGCATTTGCAAGAGTCCTACGGACGTGATCCAGAGATTTATTATGTTAATAAAATTAATCAAGTAACATTCTGCTTTTATGTCAACTTAGCAATCACTTTGTCATTGTGAATATTCTGTTCCTCAGAAAATATTTTAAAAACCTTTTTTTCAACTTTGCTTTTAGTGCAATATATGTGTAAAAATGAGGCCGGTAATCACGTCATGATATAAAGAGATTCTTTATTTGTTCATCGGTCAGCCAATGTCATGGAGGGAGGCCAAGTATATTAGCAAGTGATGCAAAAAAAAGCAACACATTGACTGCCACAGATGCTAATAAAGTCACAGAAAGCTACAACTGGTGGGAATTTATTTCACTAATAGCCTATAAACTTCAGCTGGTGAATGCAATATTTTATTCAAGGTTATTGAAGGTGGAATACATTTAAAATTATTCTGGTCTATAGCTGCATGAGGAACTGTAAGCTCCCAAGCATGTAAAAGTTTATGATTCACACTTTCAGTTTTAGATTATTTTCCTGAATACACAGAAACAGCAATAAACTGCATGCTTTTTGTTTATTTTTGTTTTTTTTAAAGAGTTTTTTAAGTGTATGTCACTAGAATGAAAGCACCTACTGATTTATACTCTACTCTCCAGATGTTGGGGGTTTGTGCAATATGGATAAGGGTCTGTACAATGGGACTGGAGTCTGTGCAATATAAGTGGGGATCTGTGCCTTGGAGCTAGAAGTTTGTGCAATGTGAATAAGGGTCTATACAATGGGACTGGAGTCTGTGCAATATAAGTGGGGATCTGTGCCTTGGAGCTAGAAGTTTGTGCAATGGGAATAAGGGTCTATACAATGGGACTGGAGTCTGTGCAATATCAGTGGCTATCTGTGCCTTGGAGCTAGAAGTTTGTGCAATGTGAATAAGGGTCTGTACAATGGGACTGGAGTCTGTGCAATATCAGTGGGGATCTGTGCCTTGGAGCTAGAACTTTGTGCAGTATCAGTGGGGTCTATGCATAGGAGCTGGAGGATTGTCCAATGTGGTTAGAAGTCTGTGCAATGGGGTTGGAAGCTGTCACACTTCTATGCTAAGAACTGGGAATGACAGCTTTAGAGCCGGGAATATTGTGAAAGCATAAATATTTATTGAACAGATGTGATCCAGAAGGTGCTGAAAATGGTACAAACTAAATATAGCAGAAACAAAACAATGGATCTCTGGGTGAGACTGAAAACAAGTAACAACAAAGGATAAGGCTGATGCAGAAGAACTGACTGAGTGGAAAGAAATTGGGTACAGAGTTGTCGGCAGACAGATTGTAGTAGTTCCAGGGAAAAGGAGGTGATTAGGAGAAACAGATGAGCACAACAATATCCAGAACAGCAACATAAATGACCAGCAAAGGTAACTGGGAGAGGCAGGTATAAATAATGAGTGAACAGGTGTAGATGATTAGCTAGTACAGCAGGTTAACTCCTGCTAGTGAAAGAGACAAGGATTAGTAGCAGTACCTCTGGTGAAACGGGAGTACTGCAAAGCACATCCAATAGTATAAAGTCCAATATAGTTCCAGAGGCAGGAGCTGCCAATACAAAGCAGCATGCTGATGCAATGCTGAAGGCAGATCCTGACAGAAGCCTGCTGGTGCACAAGAGCAAGTGTTTGTACTTCTTTAATACATTACTAAAGAGTTAATAAGTAGATAGAAATTGGGCAGAAGTGTATACAGGTCACCTCTCATATCCTCTTATGCTGGCCAACAGAGGGAGATCCAGAGGTTCATAAAATGGCTCAGATCAGTTTTATGACAGTCAGACTAAACAACTGGATCACTGGGGAAGGGGACATTACAATGCAGTCTGCCAATGATCATAGACACATGTCAAGGTACTCAACAGCCATTTGGATTTTTTGGGTGCAAAACAGTCATTACAACTCTATATATTGTACAATGTTCAATAATAAACTAATCTAGCTGATCAAATCCGTAGTCACACTAGAAGCCCAGACATTAAGTATAGGGATATTCAGTTCTGGTCATTCCAAGGTTTCTTAAAATATACCCAGTGCCCCCTGGCCTCCTGGCACAGTTGCTGAAAAAGAACCCAGAAATCCTGCTGGGAATATTAACATTGGTCACATTGGGAAGAGAGGAGCGAGATATCAGCAAAATGTTACACAACTTTTGGAGGTTCAACGTTCTGACAATACATTTGGACTCCTGCTTTTGTTTCGCAATTCCGATGGAATGGCATTCCGCAATGTATATGTAAATACCTCACTTTACATCATTTATAATCTATACATAAAACTGGGATGACAACGGTGTCAATTCATTCTGGTCTGTAGTGTGGTTTGGGTATAATAATGATGGTGTGAATTCCACTCAGATTACTGTAGATCAAATTCTGCTGGAGAAGTGTGAAAAATTCCATAGGAAATGCGGAATGAGGTGAACGTTCCGCTGAACAGTTTTGAAAATTCCGCTAATCTCTACCTTTGAGTATTATCGAAGCAGTTTGAATCGCAACGTGATTCCTGCCACAACACAGAGGGCAACTTGCAAACATTTGCCTTCTGCATAAAGCTGGAGGCAAATATATATATATGTCAACGTGAGGCTGAGGGTAAGGAGACAATGTTTATTATCAAATAAAAGGACATGGAAGTCAGATTTTCAATTACATACATACACCTGCAGCTCATCTGCTATACTTCATTATTTTAAATGTATTCATTCCCCTGACATGACTTTAATATATATACAACAGGTTCAATGTTAGTCAGTTTCAGAAATGCGCATATTTACAGAGGGCCCCAGTTTCAATTGTAAATGTTAGTAAAGTTTAATATCAAAATTATAATCTATAGTGGGCTGGGGAAACAAGACATGGAAATTATCAATGCAATCTCCGTATTGTGAGGATAACTACTCTGATGGCAGCTCAAGGACAAGATACTGACAAATATTTTCTGACTAAATTAAATTATCAGAGCTGAGTGATAAGTACCAGTTATGAGGAGCCATTTCCAATGTAAGAATAGTCAAAACCAGGCCTGGCCAATCATGTGGTTCTCCAGATGTTGTGAAACTACAAGTCCCATCATGCCCTGCCAGCTATCGGCTAGCTATCTGCCTGCAAAGGATGCTGGGACTTGTAGTTTCACAAACTTCTGGAGAGCCACAAGTTGGCCAGGCCTGGTCTAAACCATCATCATTTTATATCGGATGGAATAAAATAAATAAACATACACTGCATTTTATTTACAGTGACTATAAAAAGTATCATACTCTGTCATAATTCACATTTTATTTTCTTTATTTTCATTGCATATGGATTGGAAAGAGAATAGTCTGGAATTCTTACTGCTGATCCAAACAAAATACCCTATAAAATTCCAAATAAAACTTTGTTTTGATGCTTAATAGAATCTTCTGGAGCTACAATTATAGCGGTGAGTCTATCAGGGGTCTCTACCAGGTGCCAGCTTGGCAATGTTGCTTGAGCTCCGTGATGTTAGATAGGGACAGTTGGTGAACAACAATTTTCAAATCATTCCATACATCAGCGTTTACCAAACCCAGTCCTCAGGAAGCCCTAACAGTGCAGGTTTTCCATATCTCCTTGCTGGAGCACAGGTGTAGTCATTACTGACTGATACATTGTAACAGATCCACAGGTGATATAAATATTACACCTGTGATCGGGAAATCCTGCCATGTAAGTGCTCCCTGATGACTGGATTTGGGAAACTCTACCATATATTCTTCATGGGATCGAGGTCTGAATTTGGGTACTCCAGGACATTGATTATTTTTGTATTTAAGTCACGCCAATGTAACCTTTCCTGTGTGCTTGGGTTATTGTCCTGCTGAAACATAATCTTCCCCCAAGTCCTAGAAGTCTAGAAGTGTACAGTCAGAAATAATGCTATTCAAAAATTGTTTGTTTTCTTTTAAACCAATCTTGAACGTCTACCTCAGATTAATGTATCGGAATCTTGCACAGGGAGTCAAGAATGGTTTTATTTGAGTTAAAGAGTTTACACACATTTCGTATCTGTTTGATTTCTTTTATTGCCATTGTATGTACATGTGATCTATTCAGTGTGCGATCGCGCTGTTGCGTTATACAGGAAATAATTAAACATTCACCTAGCCTATAATGGCTTTGTGGTCACTTCAGATAGGGGCCTCTTGTTCACCCTTATTATATAGAGCAGTGGTCAGGGAACAGGGGTAAATTACCCCAAATGGGGTAAAAATGAAATTCCTGGGGGTAATGCTGCCAATTCACACGCTGTCAGTTGGATTGTAGACCCCTTTACATGGGAAATTGCTGTTGTACCAGAAGAGCCTCAAGGGTCACAGAGGCACTTCTTGAGCTTCGATGCAATAATGAAGCACGTATTGCATTTGAAAACAAAGCAGATCTGTCACATTTTTGGATGTCAACAGCTGCAAAGGCATTCAAAATTGCACATGAGGAGGCAGTCAAAACGTTGCTGCCTATTGCAACAACCTACCTTTGCGAACAAGGATTTTCCACTCTAACGAACCTAAAAACAAAACAGAGAAATCGACTGGACGCTGAAGACTGTATCCAAATTGCTCTGAAATCAAAATGCCCCAATATTGATGCTCTCGTATCAAAAATGAAGTAACATCATTTCTTCAAAACCTGAAGTTTTGAAGTTGAAGCTTTCAAAGAAATTTTGAATGGATTCGATAAAATTTTGAATTTCAATAATTAATAATATATAATTTCCTTCCATTCAAATCAAGGGGGTAACGTCGGCGTATCTAAATATATTTGGGGGTAAAAGGTAAAAAAGTTCCCTGACCCCTGATATAGAGCTTGTAAAATCTTTAATCCCCATGCAATCCAAACAATGAGAAACCATAATATCATCATGAAATACAACTTAAGGACAATTACATGTTGTGGTTTAATTGTTATCGCAGTGTTAAACAATAGATGATTTGGAGTCATTTACCGCTTTGCAACATGTGAATCATTGCTCAGGACAGTAAAACACTGAATACAATTCACAGGCTCCATAATTTCAGGGAAAGCTGAATGCAATTATTTACCATTTGGAGGTAATCCTATTAATGAATACTTTGTTCTTTACAACTCTTTGAATTGTACATTCAAACTTTACAAAATGTCGTTTGAAGATTTCAACTTGTCATGTAAATTTGGACTTTATCAGCTTAATGACATGCTTTTCATTTACATGTGAACCAGTTATTTCAGTCTACACAAGGGGAGAGGAGCAAAATCTATTAAACTTCAAAATAAATAAAAGCATTTACTATAAAATAAGAATTTCACATGTTTTGCAGAGGAGGGTACAGCTAGATGTGTTGCAGGGTTTTCAACAGACCTGTGACCAGGACCCACACTCAGGTTACACTGGTTTTGATTAAAGTTTTGCTGGTCGGAGAAGCTCTACTATCCAATCGCAGAAGATGCCACAGGGTGTGAGAGTAAGGGCGGTCAGCATGTAATGTCAGAGTTAAGTTTGTAACATACTTACCTAATTAATTTTGTAACATACTTAATTAACTAATTTTGTTACATACTTACCTAACTCATTTTGTAAAATACTTACCTAACTCATTTTGTAACATCTATCTTTTGGACCTCTGGGATCTCACAGAGAGGAGGTTGAAATGGCAAGTTGGGTGGGGGCTCCCTTCTGCGTAATGACACTCTGTGAGGCGAGGCCTGACGACGCAAATTGCATCATCAAGGCCATGCCCATCCATCTTTCACGAAAGGGAGAGGCAGTGTCCAGGAGCATGGCCTATTCTCCCGGCGCTCCAGGGGAACTCCCCGATATTCATGGGACCCCAGACGTTCTGGGACAGTAGGAAAGTATGATTTTGCAGTGGTATTGGTGGTGCAAAATAATGATCAGGTATCAGCCATTATTATATAGCACCAACATATTGCTGAGTGCTGTACATTCAGAGGATACTTATTCATTTATATCCGTCCCTGCTGAGAGCTTACATTCTAAGATGCGCTATAAAGACCGTTCAGATCTGCATCCTACTCTTCATCCTTTCAGGGTGGGAATTCCCTGGATATTGTGTTTGCTTCATGTATGTCTTTTGTCTGGCACTGATACGTCACATTTTTGTCGTCTCAGCGTCATAGTTTGCATATGTCGTGGAGCCGCCCTTTGGGTTTTTTTCAAAGTGTGGTTTTAGGAGGCTCCGTTTCAGCCACTGTTCTGTGACCACAGATCTAACGATGGCATGAAGGTTTAGCCAACCTTCTCAGCCTGTATGTATACTTTCTCTTTAAGGCAGGGATTATAACGAATGCAGTGTAATTTACAGTTTATAAACTGAATGACAAGTAGCGGAAATTAAATTAAAGGTTTCAGTATTCCCTAGAGGCTGGAGGCTTGGGATAAAAAAAAGGAAAGATTTTATATTCTTTGCAATACACATGTATCATTTAAAGCAATGCTTTTAGCAGCAGGGAATCATCCACACAAATGAAATGTCACATACTATTTATGAAAAATATTGCAGCCCAGGGACTAAATGTGACTGAAATTAACCTGAAGAACCATTAATCATGTAAGCTTTATAATCCCTATATAATACAAAATGAGTCAACCACCAACCACTACCCTCGCCAAGCATAAAGTGCCGACAAGGAATGATTATTAATTTTCATCTGCGTAATACTAAGTGGAGTATATTACTTTTCTCTGTGTGCTGAATTTTATTGCAGAATACTCTGTAAATAGTTTAAGAGCGAGATTCATAACGAACTTGACAAACAGCCGTAATGCAGAGAAATGTAAAACAGTGGACTATAAAAATGAAAAGGATCAAATAACATTCAGTTGACAAAGCAAATATATACCTTAACAGTAGATGGGATTCAGTCGCCGGGCGCTTCCTCCGGCATCGGTGTGTAGTGGTAGCAAAATCTGACCTGGAACATTCCACGACTCCAGCTTCTATCGCGTTGTAGTTGTGTGTGTTGATGTTGTAGGTGTTGTAGGTGTAAGTGTAAACTGTGGTTGTGGCAGATTTTAATTTCCTAAACAATCTGAAAAGCTCAGTCATACTGTGAAGGTCATTTACAAAGAGCACCCGATGAGCCCTGCAGATGGTCCACAAGCATCAAGGTACATGCCTATTCTCTTCTTCCAGAAACACCTCTGCAAACTAGAGGTGCACCTAGATTTGTGGGGGAGATAAAAACATGGAGAGCTGCACTGTGCAAAAGTCTAAACGTCCCATGAAAGTCAATCCTGCCACCACATTAGTACTACGCCTTTTCAGTAAATAAAATATTTCCATACTGCTCCTAAAATAATCCTCTGGTTTAAGTTAACCACATTTATGGCTTAAGGAATCAGGAAAGTATCTGGACCAACAATAGGGAGAGGGGCGTGGTCACTGCAAATAGAGGCGTGTTAGTTTTGAGATGGGGGTGGGGCCACACCCACAGAGGGCTGCTAGGCTGCTCATCACATACCTCCTATCTCCCAACATTCCCACCATGTCCCCGGGCGGGACAGAGTCCTAAAATAAGGACTCTCTTGCTGACATTGGGACAGTTGGAAGGTATGGAGCAGACATCACAACTGTTTTTACTGAAGCTTTTAATGACATTACTCAGAGTGTCATTTCTCTGGCAAAGGGAAACATGGAGAAGCAGATGGATGCCACTAAAAGTGTAGGACGAGCCCCCAAATATTGAGATTTTCAGCTGGTGCAAAGTTCAAGTCCTTTCGGACTTGGAAAATTCTGTACATCCACACAGTAAAAAATATACGCTTTACTCCCCGTTTTACTTTAATAACCATGCTCCCCAGAACATCTGGATTTTGCACTACTTATTAACATTCCATAACACAAAGCACAGGGCACAATTAGTTTTAAGATGAATATTAATACAAATTAATTCATTTGTGGGAGGAGGCTGGGCATCAGCACAAAGTACATCCTGAAAAACACTATGGGACAAAGACATGCTCTCTGGCTGGGATTTCAGTAAAAAAAAACAGCAATTACTACAAGATAAAAATATTAACAGCACTGTCATTCCAAAAAGAGGTTTTGAGCACAATCAATGAATACACATCAGCAGTGCTATAGAAATAATTGTGATATATAGTATACTGCATACTTGCCAACTTTTAAGATCTGTCCTCAGAAATCTCCAGAGGACAGGTCATTTGACAAGTGTAGGAGGGCGTAGAACCACCCCATTATAAAAAAAAAATGTAATTTGCGGCATTGAGTGTCCGGGAGGTTGCCTACACTTCTGGGAGTCCTGGAGCACTTCCCGAAATTCTGGAGCCTCCCGGAAATTCCAGGAGAGTAGGCAGGTATGGTATACTGTAATAACTGAGTTGCAACATACTACATTGTTCATGTAGTTGCATTAAGTTATGCAGTTGTGAATGCTTAATTAAGACAGAACTCTTTCAAATTCAATCTCTTCTTCCTATCTTGTTATTGATTTACTGTTAACCATCATGTTTTTTCTAAGAATTGATCTCTAGATACCTTTAGGTTATGGTTATTTTAGTGTGCAAACATTTTTTCCATTTGCCCTGGACTTACTGCTCAACACCAAGCCCTCCAACATGACCCTTCTACCCAATAAAGAAGGGATTCCCAAACCCAGTCCTCATGGCCCCCTAACAGTGCAGGATTTCCAGGTCACATGTGACATAATAAGGACCAACTGTGGATCTGTTACATTGTGTCAGACATTAATAAATACACCTGTGCTCCAACAAGGAGATATGGAAAACATGCCCGGTTAGGGCTCCCTGCGGATAGGGTTTTAGAAACCATGCGATAGAGAATGCTTTGGTTCTGATGTTCCCATTAATTGGAGATACCTGCTCTGAAATAATTAATTGATTTTAAATAATTAATTTAGCACAGGAAGCTGCAATAGTACATGAAGTGTTAAATTCAAGAGCAGAACATTTTGTACCAGCTGTAGAGGATCATGTTGAAGGTTCTGTCTCAGAGCCCTATAGACCAGTGTTTATCCTATGTTGCATATAATTTATTAAGTAATTTTTTTTAAAAATTACTATTTGTTTTTAAATATTTTTATCATTGATAATAACTTATTTTTAAGATTATTTAGCTGCACGTTGAGCCCCCTCTTTACTAACTCAGCCCTCGCAGCCTTTCTTGAAAATGGTTAAATGTCTTTTAGTCAAAAAGAATTCTTCCCGATGCTTCATTATCTTGTATGTGTTTAACAGTCACTTATCCTAATCACCCTCATTTCAATGCTGCTCTTATCCATTCTGTCTTCTCATCTTGTATTAGTGAAGTTGTCCCTTTAGTAAGACAGCCAATACGGTAGAATTATATCACCAGTTCCTTTCTTACATAGAGATAAGCAGACTTAATGGGCAATTCGGCTATAGATGCAGAAACATTGATTTAAATCTTCTTGAATAAGTAGAAAGTAATACATCTTATAATGACATACTCTCTTCCACAGTTTCAAAAGACAATCCTCAAAATATCTGATATCAAGTCTTAAGTACTTTAGTTTTAAAACTAGAAAATACTTAAAATATACCAAAAAACTAAACTTACAAAAGTTTAATGCAGTAACCTATCATCATCAACGTTTATTTATATAGCGCCAGCAGATTCCGTAGCGCTTTGCAACTGGGAACAAACATTAATAAAACAATACTGGGTAATACATACAGACAGAGAGGTAATAGGAACCTGCTCGCAAGCTTACAATCTATGGGACAATGGGAGTTTGAAACACAAGGTCACGTGCTACATCATATTGCACAATGGACCAGCTAGAATGCAAAGGTAAAAGCATTGAGTGGGCTGTGTGATCAGTCACACAGCAATGTTGGTCAGAGGGTTGTTGTCTTGTGTTAGCTGTGTAGAGGGTGGTAATAGGGTAGCCTAGGGAGATTAAGATGGTGGTTGAGGAATATCATAAGCTTGCCTGAAGAGGTGCGTTTTCAGAGAACGCTTGAAGGTTTGAAGACTAGAGGAAAGTCTTGTGGTACGAGGGAGAGAATTCCACAAAGTGAGTGCAGCCCGAAAAAGTCCTGTAACCGGGAATGGGAGGATGTGATGAGAGTTTAAGAGAGACGCAGATCTTGTGCAGAACGGAGGTGTGGAGTTGGGAGATATTTTGAGACAAGTGAGGAGATGTATGTTGGTGCAATTTTGTTGAGGGCCTTGTATGTTAGTAGAAAATTTTTATATTGGATTAGTTGAAATACAGGCAACCAATATAGAGACTTACAGAGTGGCTCAGCAGAGGAAGAACAGTTTTCAAAGAAAATCAATCTAGCCACTGCGTGCAAAATAGATTGCAGGGGTTCAAGTCTGACATTGGGAAGACCAGTAATGAGGGAATTGCAATAGTCGATGCGGGAGATGATGAGTGCATGAATTAAGGTTTTTGCAGTGTCTTGTGTGAGATATGTGCGTATTCTGGAACTGTTCTTTAGATGTAGGTAACATGATTTAGATATAAAGTCGATCAGGTGAAAAAATGATAGTTGTGAGTCAAGGATTTCACCTAGGCAGCGAGCTTGCGGGGTGGGATTTATGGTCATATTATCAACAGAAATAGAAATGTCAGGCAGGAAGCTTCTGTTTTTGGGTGGGAATATAATTAATTCAGTTTTTGAAAGATTGAGTGAAAGACATTCAGTAACGCGAGACAACACAGATGGTGAAAGATCAGGAGAGGATAGATAGATTTGTGTATCATCCGCATAGAGATGATACTGAAATCTAAAGGGACCTATGGGATTAAAGATGGTACAACAGATAGAGGGATAATTAATTGTTCTTACAACAGGTCCAAGAAGACATATCATTATATTAGTCATAAAGAAAACTGGTGTTTAACGGGATTACTGCCAGTGATAATCCCATCATAGCTGGTAGTATCACTGGTGCCTGCTGCCAATAGCCTCCCCCGTGTTTTGGCAAATCTCAAGAATGGTGTGAACAGAGAGAAGTGCCTGGACAAAATAAATTATTACTGCAAACAGTTATTTATTTCTGATTACATCTTTTTAAAATGAATGGGGCTATTAACCTGGACCCCAGAAAGTCAATATTAATCTTTAGGTACACCGGGCAAACTATCTTGGGGGTTCTTCTATCATTGAAGAATTGGGGAAAGATATGAAGTTGAATCAATTGAGATATTTGTTTATTATGATTTTTTATTTACTTTTATTTGTTTGTTTTTTTCATTTGTTCTCTACTTTTTTCCTTTGGCCTATGATGTTGTTTTATTTTGCTTTGTTGTTTAAATTGGGAGCTGTCTTATTTGACCTGTTTCACTGATCTTCCTCTGGTTTACTAGGTCAAGAACGGACTGCACTCCACCAGGGAAGTTGAAAGGTCTGTTTACCTAGGTCTGCGCTAAAGATTTTGCTGAAGACTCAGTGAAGACTAACTAATGAGTACAATCAGATTAGGTTGTTTTTGGTGCTGTAAACGGGATAGAATTGAAAACAGAAAATGTATTTTTTTAATCTTTCAGGCCCCATCATCCTTAGTTCTATCTCTCTTATTTTATTTCACTCTGTCTATGACGTCTCTGATCATTTGAAATGTTAAATCATTCATAGCTTTTATTTCCGTGAAACACAATGACAGAATGTCTTACTATCACCTTCTATTCATAACAAGCAGAGAGGAAATTATATTTTATAATATTGTATTGTGCAAACAAGGAGAGGAGAAATTACATTGTTACAGGGCACTTTGTTGTATTTGTAAAGCTCATACGAACATCATAATAGATCAGTTTCCAACCTGTTCATGTGAGATTGCAGATTATTCTTATAATGGCGGTTCATACGCCGCACTTTCAATTGCGGAGTGCTGGCAGAAACGTAAATGAAAAACTGAGTGTTCTAAAATGACATGACGAGAATATTAAAACATAAAGATGTGACCATTAGTGGTTGATTATAGCACTCATCTCACATGCTGCTCACATACGGTCGTAGTTATTTTATGTGTAAGTACACATAAAATAACTACGACCGTCTTAATGTGATACTGGTCTCATTTTGATGTGAACTTGCGTTTGCTTGCATTAAATTACATAAGCAGCTGAATTAATAAGGAGTAACAATGTAAAGTTTGATGTAAATGTAGTTACTGACTACATAAATACAAACATTAAATGCAATGAAGAAGATAGTATTTCTGCTACAATGAGAAAAGTTCAATACCATTGTGCATTGAGCTCCAATATTCTATAACTAGGAAAGGATGTAAGCTTTGCTTTCTGTCTCATAGTGATCAGTATGTTTCTACTTTATTTTGTTACGCTTAGGGCTCCCAACATTAGGAAGCTGAAAATAGGGACTTCCACATGACATAATATTTGCTTAGCTTCGAGGTACTATCACTTGTGTTCATTTTACTGTTAAATGCTATAAAGCAATTATTAGTGTCCATTTCTGTTCATTTTGTTAATCCAGATGAATCTAGAAAACTGATGCTTGCTAAGATATTAATTTTGGGCATGACAATTCTAGTGACACCAAGTTACACTACGTTATTTCACTCTGCTTTAAGGCTCATTGACATAAGTTATACAGTTGGAAAATTTACAATAAAATATGCTTTTTCACAAAAAAGACTCTGCTTCAATTTTAAAGTTTTAGAGCTTGATTATTATACCAGGCTTAATATTAAGGTTGTTTTAAGCATAAATTATAAAATGTCTGATTAAAAATTACTGTTTTGTATCTTTGTATCTTCTACTTGTGTTTTCTTATCTGATGTCAATGTAGAGAGCAGTAGTTGGGAAATTACGGGGCATATTACATCCTGCTGGTCAGTTAGTGGTCATATTACATTCTGCTGGCTAGTTTCTGGGCATATTGTATCCTGCTGGTCAGTTATTGGACATATTACATCCTGCTGCTCAGTTACTGGACATATTGTATCCTGCTGGTCAGTTACTGGGCATATTACATCCTGCTGGTCAGTTTCTGGGCATATTTACCCTGCTGGTCAGTTGAGTTAAGTGAGCTTGAGTGGGGGGCTCTTAATGTAATGTGGGTGGAGGTATTATTGATTTAACATTGGTGCTGGATGGGGTCAGGGAGGCCTAGAGTGTTTACTCATTGCTAGGCTTTCCATATTTCATCTATTTGTCCTTTTTCCAAACAGGACCCCAACATTCCAGGATCAAGACAAGCAGCAACTGAACTTAAGACATGACCAGCAACAGGTAGTGAAAGCTGCCATCTGTCCTGA
The DNA here is from genome assembly GCF_038048845.1 of Mixophyes fleayi. Classification (NCBI taxonomy): domain Eukaryota; kingdom Metazoa; phylum Chordata; class Amphibia; order Anura; family Limnodynastidae; genus Mixophyes; species Mixophyes fleayi. Next base: position 19,201,555 of record NC_134406.1, on the reverse strand, counting down.
TTCTAGTGGGGCAGTCTCGATTTTGGATGACTGCCCTGCTCAGTCTGGACTTTGTATGTTGCGCTTTTCTCTGTCACATCAATTCACAGGGGGATCTAACAGTAGTGCACACAGCATTACCCGTGTATTTGAAGATGATGGGAAGGGCTGAAGAGCGGTCTAGAACTGTCTAAAAAGATGGCCACATGCTTTGCATGCTTGTCATGCTCACTGGCGGCGTGTCCCCTCTAGAATTTCTGCCTTTTTCCCCCTGGAATGTGTACAATGTGCAGACACACTGTTCTACCAGAGTGGTTCTCGGTAACTATTTGTTTGTTTGTCTGTGCACCGGGTGAAGACACAAATGGCGTAGCAGCAGGGAACCGTCGGAGATGCTCAATCTCACACAACATCCCCACAGCTGGTACCAATGGCCGCTGATATGGCCCCCACACACACAAAAAATGAACAGCAAACAGGCAGGCCGCTGATAGTAGTTCTGCCCATGGCACATTTTATTGCCTGAGATGTACAAGTGTCACCTCGCCTGACAGAAGGGGGCGCAATGCCCCTGGCAGCATTTAAAGTATAAGTCAATTGAATATTACCTACTTATACATCATTTTTTTCTTCCTGACAGGTAAAATGTTGAGCATATGCTTAAGGACTTTTTATAAACCAAAGGTTTCCATGTATTTACTCTTATGTCCTAATCATCACTAGTTAAGCTATCACTTTATCATTGGGTAAAGTGATTTCCCATAGGAATCTCCCTTCAAATAAAAGAACGATCAAAGTAATGAATCTTTAATTTTTCGAAAGTTTCCCCATAATCCAGATCGCCAACAAGAATGCTTGGCAGATGTTACACTTGATAGGTTTATGCCTCTTCGTAACCTCACTAGGAGATGAATGTAACCAGATTTGAGTGATTTCCCTGTAGACGTGTCAGTGAATCACAGCATTCTTTGGATGAGGTAAAACCGCAAGGCATGAAGAAGCAGTAAGACCAGGATCCGTGACGTGTGTACATGGCCATCTGACAGACGCACTGCTCCATACTATGCCAGTGACAAGTTCCAGAGGTTTCTGTGTTTGAAATGACACTACAATTGTCAAGTTTGTCAATGAGTTCTTCTAGATGCAACAACCTATTTGTATGTCATATTTTTTCAAAGACGTGTTTTCTAGTGTTATTAGCGATGAATTGTTACATGAACACAGTACTGAAATATTGCTCAATTTAAAAACAATGGGCCTCAGTCACTAAAGCATTATAGCACAAATACTGTTTGTGATACCTGCTTTTTTACTGTATACCTGTGTAGGTCTACGAAGGTGACAGTTTCGCAGCCAAAGATTGTGACTTGCAAAAAATTTGGCTAGACAGCAGGATTAGGGACTAACATACTTGAGATTATAGTGGGAATTGTTCTGTCCTTGTTCTGCAACTTTCACTGTTGTGTATTAATTGGAGATATTGCTCAGTTATTGTTCACTGGTTCAGCACCGTCTTCCTATATATCATTTTGTTTTTTCTATCAATATTAATATTAAACGTGTTGAAACAGAAAATTATTGTGGTAAAAAATAGACCTAAATCATGGCTGTGTCACTCACCGGACTGTGAGTGCCATTTCTCCTGTGTTCAGGAACCGTGGCCGTCCGCCATCCTGAGGGTCTGCGCATGTGCAGCCCTTATTAAACCTGCAGTACCTGTTGCTTTTAATTGATTGGATGATCAGGCAACCCTCCCTATTTAAACCACCTGTGATCATTACCTGGTTGCCGGATCTTGGAGTCTCATTCCCCATGAGCCTCTGAAGGTGTTCCTGTGTTTCCTCGTGTATTCAGCTCCAGCTGATTCCTGTCTACTACGTTTGTGGTTTCCAGACCACTTCAACTCTCCTGTGTTCATCGTGCCTGCACTCAGCCGATTCCTATCTGCTACTGCTGCCGGATTCCAGTCCGCCTCAACTCTCCTGTGTTTATCGTGCCTGCACTCAGCTGATTCCTATCTGCTACTGCTGCCGGATTCCTGTCCGCCTCAACTCTCCTGTGTTCATCGTGTCAGCTCTCCACTGATTTCTATCTGCTTCTACTATCGGATTCCAGACCGCCTCTACTCTCCCGTGTTCAGCGTGTCTTCCCTCCGCTGCCTCCGCTACTACTGCCGGATACCAGACAGCCTCAACTCTCCCGTGTTCATCATGTTTCCAGTTTTACTTACTACTGCTTCCTGAGTATTGCTCCGTTGATACTGGTTACCTGCCGTGCGCTGCACCAACCTGATTACCGCTTCCATCCTCCGGTGGTCTCTCCTCCTGCCGGCGTTCAGCCGTTCAGGTATCCCTGCACGTCTCACTGACAGCCTGCTCTCCTGAACCGCGGTATGCATACCTTCCATTGACTTTGCTTTTGTATTGCATATCCATCTGGACTGTGTTGTGTTCATCTCCGGAGTCTTCTATCTACTGAAGCTATTGTGACTATTGACTTTGTGTCCTATTACCTGGATCGCTCTAGTGACTTTGTATACTTCAAGCAGTGCTTGTCAGTTATTATTGTATTGTGGATATCATCGTGGGATCAAGTTCCGTGTGCCCCGTGTATCCTCTGCATTACATTCATCTCCTCGTGTCCCTCCTCACATATATATAGCAGTGGTACAACTTGCTGACGCAGACCACTGACTCCTGTTTCTCTGTGACACCAGTTTCTAGTATCCTCTCACATAAGCAGTGGTACAACTTGCTATACGCAGACCACTGACTTCCCCGTTACCTACTTGCACCTGGAATCCATTCCTTCACTATAGACAGTGGTACAACTTGCTATACGCAGACCACTGACTCTCACTACCTCCTCGCTACTCCTGGACATTCCTCCTCACTATAATAGTGGTACAACTTGCTGTACGCAGACCACTGACTCTCCTCACGTTTACTTGTCCATCTGGTTCCTCGTGTACATTCATCTACTCATTACCAGTTGCTGCTAGTCATAGACTTTCTTTGAGCATTCTCTCACCATCTGCTGATTCTCCTGTTCCGTTGTCACCCTGCTACCAGAGAACCATAGTACCAGCTATATTACTCTGGTAAGTACATCATCTGGTGATATCCTGGGTAAAGACTCCTAGTGCCCGTGACAGGCTGTTGAAAGAAGTCATTGACTAAGATTTCACCAGTCATGCTCAAATTAATGCAGCTGTTGAGTTGGTACTTTGAGCAGTCGTAGCAGAAATCCATCCATCTAGTGATGATGCGGTTAATGAGGAAGCAAATAGTCATGCTGAAATGAGCCACACACGTTCTGTGGAAAAAGTTGCGTAACTCATCAGTGACATTGCAATAGATCAGCTCCCTTTTCCCTTAGCAGGAGCAGCACCAGAGAGTCCGAAGGATATAATGGCATGATGTAGTGACCCTGTTGATGATGACACAAATTCAGAGGCACCAACAACAGCAGCATTTGGTCAAAAAACAATACGTTTACTTACTGGTATTGCTAGTGTAGACAAACCACACTTGTGAATGATTTTAAATACACACTGACACAATTTGCCTTCAGATCTGTGCTCTTCATCTGGCCCTTCATCTGTCCTCTAGTCTTCAGAGAATGACAGCACAATATTCCTTCAATAATTATTGTCACACTGATTAAAAGTGCCTTGTTATAGCTATCCACATGTCCTAGCCAATTCCGTTAGCTTCTGTGACTCTGAAACTAAACATTCTGTCTCAGAACGAACAAATGAATTATTCCTTCTACAGCACTCTCTACATTTATTCACCGGGACATTCATCACTAGCATCGGCTGAGAAGAGCCCGACCCTGTAAACTCTATGGAGATCGTAAGCATTCGTGCATACACACTACATGATCGGTGATTGGTCGGAAAATATTAAACAGTACGACCAAACGAATGAAAAGATGATCGACACTTTGGGGCGACTTTACATCATCGTGTCACTATACACACTCACACGATATCTGACCAAATGGTCGGATGTCACTGATTGGAGGTTTTTCGTGCAATCATCGGACCAGTGTCTACCTAACCTAGACATAATAGTGATGACAAAGCGATGATTGATGACATCTTATTTGATAGATATATGGAAAATGGGAGGAGATCTCACCATCTCACTTAATAAACAAATACAATAGTCAATTTGGGATGCCATAAAATAATTGTCCAAAAGATGTTATTATAATCGATTAACAAATGGGTTTCAGTTTTTACCATCTCACTTATTTACAATATGCAGTAACCAATGAGATGTTATTTATTGTTATCACAGTAAATTTAAGAAGCAAAATGTATTTTGCATCTGTTGAAATATAAAACAAATTGGGCGTGTAGCAAGAACAGGCTGCCAGACAACTTGAAAATAAAGGTTAATCCCCTCTCCAGTATTTATTACGGGGGCTATGTATGTTGTTACTTAATTTTTAAATGCCACCAAGTGCGTTCTCTATGCACTGCTAGATTCTTGAAAGTTCTCCCCAAAGGAGCTCCAGGGTACCCAGCCGACTGGAGGCACCCCGACCGTTAGTGCCGACTCTGCAATTTCCGACACTAGCGGTCAGCCGTGTTGTGCCGGAAGTACTGATTGGTCCAGGCCATTAATTCAATGAAAAAGGCCGTCAAAGATATCTTCTCTTGCTAAACCCACTGCCTTCTTAGAGCAGTTGAGCCTTCAATAGTGTGTTTCATGCATGTGAAATGTCATACGTCATACGTCATCATACAGAACATAATTGATGTAGTTAATTCCGCGCAGAACATTTAAAGGTCAAATTCTTCCGGACAAAACAAATGAAATTCCACAGCCAAATGCAGAATTAGGTGAATATTCCGCTAAATATTTTTAGAAAGTTTCACTCTTCTCTAGTTTATTTCGTTGGGATGTTCAAGAAAGAACAACTGTTTTAAGAAGATTAAAAAAAACTTACTTTCATTGTTTTCTTTAAAAATATTACAACTGATTACTCTTAGTTTTGCTCTTTAAGTTAGTTGCCGTTTTTAGCCTAGGAAATGGATTGCTTTTATGTACCAGCATAGATATATCTATCTAAATGATGAAGCGGCTAAAACAGCTATCTGTCTTACCAGTGTCAAAAGCAGAATCAGTATTCTAATAATGATCTGTCCTTGACAAGTCCTGAGAAATTATCATTGTAGGAGATTGAAAATGAACATGTATGCTGGAGGTGATTGACTTGTCTGAAACCTACCATTACACTTAATAGCAATCAAGTACTGTGCCCTGGCGGATAGACTGTACTTATACTGCATAAAACACATGTCCTCAGACTGGATGCAATGACTGTACTATATTATCCAAGCCGTAAGTATAAGTTTCTACAGTAAGTTATTATGTTTGTATAGCAAATGTTTCCGTTGTCAGCAATTCGAAGAGCCGGAAAAAGTTTGTAAAGATTTATCCCTGTGCAGTTAGACTTCTCTTGCAAGTATAAGTATTCATTTTTATGCATAAACAAAGTTCCACATCTGAGTGTCTCCTCTTAATCTTTCTCTATTGATATATCATACTTGCCAACTCCCGCTTTTTGGGTGAGTGTCACGGACTCCCGGAAGAGTGTGGCAATCTCGCGCATCCGCCGACTTCCTAGTGAAGTGGACAGAATTGGGTCCAAAATGCCGCGATTCACCAGGAATCGCAGCGTTTTGCAAATTTTGGAGCCCCGCCCCCTCACGCCCACCTCTCCCGGAAACCAGCTTCAGGAAGTTGGTAAGTATGTGATATATACATAGTACAACTCCTATTTTTCTGTATTTTAAATTCAGTTTTCACTTTCTGCTCTTATTCTTTCTGAATGGGAAAACAACAAACTGCTACTTCTATTCGTCTGTATACTGGATGTAATTTTCAGTCCCTCATTCAGAGCCATGTTTATTAATGACCACGTTTTTAACACGATCCCTTGCAATCCTTAATGCAAAGATAAGAGGGGAGAGCAGTAAGATTATACTTGCCAACTTTTCCTCGTTGGCTTCAGGGAGATCCCGGAGGAGGTGCGTGTGCGGGGCCGGGCTTGACGAATCGCATCATTTTGGCCCCGACCCTAAAGGATTGTCACAATTTTGGCCAATTACAGAAGGGGGCGGGGCTAAGATGGTGCAATATTTGCATCATTAAGCCCCGCCTCTTATCTATTGCGGGGATGAGAACTGGGAGGTTGCCCTGCTCTCCCGGGAGCCTGGGAGGTCTCCCAGGAAATGGCGGGAGAGTAGGCAACTATGCGTTAAAGAAAAGCAGCTAATGAATCTCTAGAGACTGAAGTGTCTTTTACATTTCTGTCTCCATTACTGAAGTCATGTTGTCTTACCTGTCAGTCTTTGATTACATCTTGGTCTTCATGAAAATGGCCACCTCCATAGGCATCAATACATGGAGATAGGACACAATTTCTGAATTGTCTGTGTCATCCTGCCACAGATGGCAAAGCCAACCACGTCTTGTACTGGCTCAGCATCCAGGAGAATGCCAGACTCTTCAGGGAGTGAGGGAGATCACCCCTATTTCAGGGAGTCTCCCTGACATTCAGGGACAGTTGGCAAAGTATGAGTAAGATGCGGTGAGGGATCCGCAGATCCAACTACTGTAATGCTCTCCCCATAGAGCAGAGCTGAAAATTTACACATACAGTAATGTACGCCAACGTGAGCTTTATGTGCCTGAGCTGGTGTACATTGCTGTATGTGTAAATACATTTTCATTACTTGTTAAATTGCAGTATATAGCAGTCTCCATAGACATCTATGGTGACTGCTAAGTATTTCCAAGAAAATGCAAAGCAGCAGATATCTATGATATCTATGCACTGTTGATAGATTTGGAAATACTATAATTTGCGTCTATTCCCCAAAAACAGGCATTTTCAGGGAATTTAAATGAAAATTAGCTATAACAAATAGGCCCCTAGGTGTACAAAATCAGCAAGTATGTTTTGCAGACTTGGAAGTATTAGTAATTATCAAAGGCTTCCTAACTCAGGGGCACTATGTGATCAGGCTTTGTACCATGACACAGGAATATTTAGCGATACTACTGGTAATTTCAGCTCAAGTAAGTCTGTCATAAAACATGTAACAGAGTTCAAGGCCATTTCTGCTACTTGCTTTAAAAAGACAGCCACAAAGAGGTGATTTATTAACTACAATTTAATCAACTTGTGAAATAGGACATGTCTTGCTACTAGTGGTCACATGAGACTGCATTAAGTAAGTGACATCCACATTCTATGTATGGAGTCCGTAAATTACAACTTCAGTGATCCAAACACAGTCAGCTGGGAACCACGTTGGTTAAAAATGCAACAGTCTCAGTGGAAGAGATAGAACAGATCATTTATTACGTTAGTGACTGTCAGAAAGCACACAGCCACCTGCGTTAAGGACATTTCCTTTAGTATGTTTGGGAGGGGGTACACACCTTTTTTTTAAAAAAAATTTCTTTCAGATCCGATTTTGGCACGAATAACCGAGTCGTGTTTTGTATCTACTTGGAACCCCAATATCTCAAATCCGAACCGCTCATCTCTCAGTGGCGCACGCAGGGGGGTTTCTGAGTCTCCAGAAACCCCCCCCTGCGCTAACTAAGTGGCCGGTATAGCTGCACTGTCCTATACAGCAGCCGCGGCGCTGTCAAAGAAGCGTCCGCGGCGGTGCTGTAGTGTATACAGCACCGCCGCGGATGCTTCTTAGACAGCGCCGCGGCTGCTGTATAGGACAGCGCTGAAGAAACGAAGGTGCTGCGCATGCGCAGCAGCTCTCGCGGGGGGTGTTTTTTTTTTGGGGTCGGGGGGGAAACCCCCCCCCCAACAATCCTCCGTTCGCCCCTGTCTCTACTTTATATGTTCACAGAACTACTCTGTGGCTTAGAATATCCTTATAATTTACTGTAAGGGGAACATTGTTCCATATATATCTGACAGCAAAGTATGCATATGACTCAATGAATATTGTAGATATATATATATATATATATATATATATATATATATATATAGGAGTGGATTCTTAAAAGCGGGTTAAATGTCCGTAAAATGCATAATTATAATTACAGATGCATTTAGATGGATAGTATTATCTAGCACCTGATTGGATGGTGTTCATGCTCCCCTATCCACCTCTGAGCACACAGTAGTGCCCTTAGACCATATTATAGCACACAGTAATGACTGTAAAACATATATAATAAAACATATATACACACTCATGATGATTAATCACATATATTAATAAAACATATGTAGGCAGTGGCACTGGAGTCAGCACACAGAGTCCAGACGTCTTCAGTTCCACAAAGGAACGTGGGAGGAGTCGCTGCGGCTGGGCAGGCGCAGCAGCTCCATTTTGGGCACCTTGTATTATTACAGCTACTTGAATATAGACAGAAGCTGGCGCGGCTCCTCTGTAATGTGCAGTCAGTACTGCAGCCATCAGATGTACCGCCTGTGCCCCCACGCACGCCCAAGGATCTCTCCCACCATCGCGTGACCTGGTTATTGCATATGGAACATGATTACTTAGCGACCAGTAAAGACTATCTGTGGTCATCTTACGACACATTTACCAACATCTCCAGGAGGGATAACGTTGCGATATAAGGACAATTGTCCAATATCACTACAAGTCATGTGATATGTGGCTGGCTTAGCGTTAGTGGTGAGCACTTTAGTCCCTTCTCCCCCAATATAACATGTTTGTGTGTGAAATGTGTCTCTATATAAAATGACCTACATATATAGCATACTTGCCAACTTTTCCTTGTTGGCTTCAGGGAGATCCCGGAGGAGGTGGGCATGCCGGGGCGGGGCTTGATAATTCGCATCATTTTGGCCCCGACCCTAAAGGATTGTCACAATTTTGGGCAATTACAGCAGGGAGTGGGGCTAAGATGATGCAATATTTGCATAATTAAGCCCCACCCCTTATCTATTGCGGGGTGAGAACCGGGAGATTGCCCTGTTCTCCCGGGTGACCAGGAGGTCTCCTAGAAATGCGGGAGCCTCCCGGACATTCCAGGAGAGTAGGCAACTATGCATTAAGGAAAAGCAGCTAATGAATCTCTAGAGACTGAAGTGTCTTTTACATTTCTGTCTCCATTACTGAAGTCATGTTGTCTTACCTGTCAGTCTTTGATTAAATCTTGGTCTCCATGACAATGGCCATCTCCATAGGCATCAATACATGGACATAGGACACAATTTCTGAACTGTGTCATCATGCCACAGATGGCGAAGCCAACCACGTCTTGTACTGGCTCAGCATCAGGGAGAATGCCAGACTCTTCAGGGAGTGAGGGAGATCACCCCTATTTCAGGGAGTCTCCCTGACATTCAGGGAGAGTTGGCAAGTATGATATATAGACATACATCCGTCTTCTTCAGAAAAAGGCAAAATTCCATAACCTGAACTTTCCTGACATTTAAGGGGTCAAAGAGACAAGATCTCGATGCTTATTTACATGAATGTTTCACTGCTAATCATTAATCTGCAGTACAAGGTATAGATGCGAAGGACATTTACTTCCATGTATCATCCAGTCATGAATTCTGCTCCCTTTTAAACTAAATTTTGAACATTACTTAACAGGCTCCTAAGGGGTTCTATGTGGTTCAATGAATACACAACTAATATGGAGATTTAATACGCAAGACAAAGATCTCAAACCTTGTTAATGACAAAACATTCACTAGAAAAGTGCACACAGCACAAGATACTTAGATTAATCATGGCTCATTGACAATTCTCCTATAATGTGTTTAATGGGGAACATTTGTAAGACACAACGAACTGTTCCATATTTTGGCTAATGTGGTGATTCATAATGTTATGTCACATTTTATGAATAGACAAAAGATGAATATATCATATTTGCGTAAAAAGTTTGCTGAAAGGGGAAACAGCATAAAAAATACACTTAGGGCCTCGTTCATTAATAAATCCGTTTGTGTGCCGTATCTTGTGTAAACTCTCTTTGCACGTGTGCAAATATGAGACTTACGCCAGAGAACGCAACTGCGTGCAAGTCGTGTTCACACGTAAATTATACTTCCGACTGTCTATAATTTGAAGGGCAGAATGTTGAGGTGATGGGGAGGACTAACATAGGGAATGTACAGTAAGGACGATTCAAGCTCTGGCATCTCTCAGGAACGTATTTTTTAGCCATATCATTTTTTTTCCAGCTACAGGGCAGGTGTAAGTGGCAATTGATAAACTGTATATCTAAACATGTGTTTGCAATTAAGAGGAACTGTCAAATTAATTTTATATACAGTACGTCTTAAGCGCATCCTGATAAATGTATTTCATGCTAAAATAAAATTATTACAAAAAAATGTTTTTCATGCGTTCCGCTGTGACTTTATTTTGTACATAGTGTGTATCCTGCAGTCTGTTGTATCTGTCTGCATGTAGCAAGTAACATAGAACCACAGCGGACGCGCGTGCAAGTTGCGTGCGTTTTGTTTAAACGCAAGTTGCGTTCCGATCCTTAATGATTCAGGCCCTTAAACTTTACTAGAAATAAAACATTGCTTTAAATGGGAAAAATCTAACTGTATACAGTAGTGATACAAAAAAATGTTGAATAAACCAACAAAAAATAAAAATTTTTACAAGGAAAATGATCTCCTACAGCTCGTTATCCTCTTGTGTTACAATTATAAGTGCTGGAAAATTTTGAACCAGATTGTAAGGTTGAATTTCACCAGTTCGATGGCCACGATCATGTTTCAGATACAATCGTCAACAGACATCGATTCGAGTTTGAGGTTTCCAATCAGATTCTAGCTGCCATTATGTAAAATGTACTAAATAAATGACAGCTAGAATCTGATTGGTTACTATAGGCAACATCTCCAAGTTTCAAACCCGCATGAAGCTCGCAGCTTGATACATTTACCCCAGGAATCAAGTTAGGTGCAGTATACATATTTGGTATCTCTGTAAACAATCAAATTCACAGAATAAACTTTTCTGAGTGGACTTTGTGAAAGTAGCATTAAAACATTTATTAATATTTTCCCTTTTTTTTTTACTTTACTATAATGGCAATAAATTGAAAAGATATTTACTCAACTATGGTGCAAAAAAAACAAAGTACTTTCTGTAAATAATAAAAAACGCTCTTTGCCTATACACTCTGAAACATGTGCCTATCCAGCATTGTAGCTTAATGCTGCACGACTTATATAAGCGCATAGACAATTTAATATATGCAAATCACAAACCCTTTGACAGGCCCTTGTGTTTTGTCTTTTAGCCTAATGGAAATGCCTAATGTGCTCACTCACATTAATTGCCTGAAAATAAACAACATGAAATGTGTCTGATAAAAATCAATAACAATCCTCTCAGGAAGTTCTTTTAAAATTCATCTTCCTGATTTTCAGAAGAGGTATCGGTGGTGTTGGGCTAAGGATATGTGATGTGTTGTGCGATATTAATAGTGTGACTCACACTAAACAGTTACTGAATAGATCTCACCAGAGCCGGATTAAGAGAGAGAACACAGGGATCACATGTCACGGGCCCCCACTGTCCCAGGGGCCCTCCAGACAATAGGTGGACTGCGTGGCAGCACCTGTTTGAGGACAGGCGGCTCTGGGATGTTGAGGCAGCGGATACTGCTGCCTTAACAACCCTGGTAGCACCTGATCTCGGACACGTGTTATTATATCATGTCCTCTCTGCTTCTGGCGTAGGAACAGAAGAGAGAAGAAGAAAGTAGCCCTAATGTAAGCATCTATAATATAAAAGCCTAGAGGCGCGTGTTAGTCTGTGTGTGAAAAAAAAAAAACAAGCTGCATCGCCACCTGCTGGGTGGAGTTATACACTGACCTACTAAATTCTTAGCATTATCTAATATATAAAAGTAAAAGCCTAGCGGCGTGTGTTAGTGTGTGTGTGTGTGTAAAAAACTATTTTCTCAGAAATGGCTCATCCAATTGACCTGAAATTTGGTATACTGACATTATTTGACAAAAAAATTAGAATAGTGAAGTCAGTTAATTTTACCTCATGAACACACATTTAAAAGGGCGCTTGCGTCGGGAAGTAACGCTCTTCCCCTGAGGAGGCCTGGGCTAGGCCCAAATGCATGACAAGAACCTTTTTAAGACCTTAAGTAGCTTGATTTGACTAGAATGCATGAGTATCATGCACGGGTTAACTTGTATTGTTCATATTTGACAACTCTCCCGAAATCCGGGTAGGTTTCCCAGACTCCCGGGAGAGCAGGCAAGTATCCCGCATACTGCAATTTACTCGCCAAAATGGCGCGTTTCACGGTGAATAACGTAATTTTTGCCCCATCCCCCGCAACATGACGTTTTTGTCCCGGGGATGGGGCCAAAATGACGCGATTGACCGCAGGCCCCGCCCCCTCCCACCCTCCAACCATGCCCCTGCCCTGGTTTCTCCTGGAATTCACTGTTCAAAGGTTGGCAAGTATGATATTATCAATTACAATCATCAAGGGAGCACTATTATTATTTACACCCATGAAAGGGGCACTATTATTAATGAAGATAAATAAAGCTCCAGGTCCAGATGGCATACACCCAAGGGTCCTTATGGAGTTAAACTCGGAAATAGCTAGACCGCTATTCTTAATTTTCAGAGATTCAATCTCATCAGGCTCAGTACCAAAGGATTGGCGAATAGCAGATGTGGTGCCGTTGTTTAAAAAGGGGACGAAATCACAACCAGAGAATTATAGACCTGTAAGCCTGACATCAATAGTGGGGAAACTACTGGAAGGTATTTTAAGGGACAGTATTCAGGATTACTTGGTACGCAATCAAATTATAAGTGGGAATCAACATGGATTTGTGAGGGATAGGTCATGTCAAACTAATCTAATCTAATTAGTTTCTACGAGGAAGTTAGTGGGAACTTAGACCAGGGCAGGACAGTAGATGTGGACTACTTAGATTTTGCAAAGGCCTTTGATACAGTGCCACACAAGAGGTTGGTTTACAAAATAAGGGAACTGGGTCTAGGAATCAAAATTTGTACTTGGATCGAAAACTGGTTAGAGAATAGGGAACAAAGAGTTGTGATAAATGGAACATTTTCTAATTGGTCAAAAGTTTTAAGCGGAGTACATCAAGGTTCCGTGCTGGGACCATTCCTTTTTAATATATTTATTAATGACCTTGGTGATGGTTTAGAGAGTAAAGTTTCTATTTTTGCAGATGACACTAAACGCTGTAAGGTAATAAAATCAGAGCAAGATGTAGCTTCTCTACAGAGGGACTTAAATAAACTGGAGGATTGGGTGGCCAAATGGAATATGAGGTTTAACACAGATAAATGTAAGGTTATGCATTCAGGGATCAATAACAAGAACGCAATCTATAAATTAAATGGAATTAATTTAGGAGAATCTATAATGGAAAAGGATTTGGGAGTGCTCGTAGACAGTAGACTTAGCAATAGTGCTCAATGTCAAGCAGCAGCTGCAAGGGCAAACAAAGTATTGGCATGCATAAAAAGGGGCATAGATGCAAGGGAAGACAGTGTGATTTTGCCACTGTATAAATCATTGGTAAGACCTCATCTTGAATATGCAGTACAATTCTGGGCACCACTCTATAAAAAAGATAATTTGGAACTAGAAAGGGTTCAGAGAAGGGCGACAAAATTGATAAAGGGTATGGAGTCATTAAGTTATGAGGAAAGGTTAGCCAGTTTAGGCATGTTTACTTTAGAAAAGAGGCGTCTAAGGGGGAGATATGATTACTATGTACAAATACATTAGGGGTCAATACAGAGAGCTTTCATGGGAACTTTTTACCCCAAGGACCATACACAGGACATGTGGTCCACTTCTTTAGTTAGAAATGTGATCTCAATCTAGGGGGCGGGGCCACAATGACCTGAAACGCCAAGCCTCGCCCCCCATACTTGCCGAAGTTGGCAAGTATGACGCAAATTATGCCCGATTTCCATCCAACTCTACATCATTCACATTGTGTGCTAATATGTTATGTTATAACATTGCAAGACAGAGATGTATCCTGTCCAAACATTAATGCAAATGAATAGGACACATACAGCATATTAAAAACATTACATTTCTAAAGAATACTTTATTAAAATCTCTATTGATAAGACCCAGTACCTGACTCCCCCAAAGCTTACTCAGCAAACACCTTTTCCCACTTTCTCAGCCCCTGGTCCTAGTTCCTAGTCGTCAGAGTGACTTCTTTCTTACTGCATTCTAATTGGCTGGTGACAAATAAACTGGGGTAGGAAGTGACTACAGCAATACAATGTTTTAATTATATTTGTCTTCTTCATTTGTAAATGTTATAACACCGAGGGAAATAAAAACAGTACAAATAACACTTAAAGAAAACCCACATAGATGGGGGATTTTTGTGCAAGGGAAAGATTTTATGTGAAACGGAATGCAGCGGAAGGCTCTCGAGGCAGCTGATTGGCTGAGCTGCAGCATTCGTCCAATCAATGAATTGACAACATTCCACTGAAAAATTGTGTTGCAGCTGGCAGACATAAGTCCCAAAACAGGATTTAAATCCCCTCATTGCTGGTATTTGAGTGGATGGAGGTTTATTTATCTTTGAATAAGGTCTGTATGGCAAAAGAAAGATAATTTATCATATGTTAACATTAATTAAAATATAACTCCCATGGGGCACCATTCTTTCAATTAAATAGTGAGCATGAATATATGAGTTGAATGCTATGGACATAAACATACCTCATTAAAATAATTTTCTATATCATAAAATGCATAAGGACATTTAGTGCCCACATTAAGTTTTGTTTTCTTGCCAAAAAAGACCGTAGGTTTCCTGGTGAATAGCTTGTAAATCATATTAGGGGCACATAGGAAGGAAGAGAGTAATGAGGAAAAGGTTTATGCTTGTGTTGAATTAAGTGTTTCATTCATGCATGGCAGAAATATTTTAAAACTGATATTTAATTAGTAAATGAGATTCTGGATTGCTGTGTAGAGTATAGACAGAGGCTTGAAGACACTTCAGCCTTCAAAACGTTCAATCTGTACAGTCTGCATCGCTTATTAACGACTGCGCTATGACATCAGCTGTCGCGTGGAACTGCAAGCGCAAGCAACCTCTGCGGGGGTGCGATAGATGGCATCTGACAGACCGAGGGCGTTCCTTGATGAATGACGATTAATCACATGACTTCTGCACCCACGTGTACACATGAGGGGCGCACAGCCTTCTTCTTCTGAATGATTTACATATAACATGCAGAAAAAGAAATGGACAAATCATTAAAACAGGTAGAAAAGAAGATTATGGGTCTGACTTTGAGTTAGGAGCAAAGCAAATAAAAGGAGCAACTTTGCACCTGGGCAAATCCATATTGCACTAGAGGGGGAGGTAAATTTAAAATTGGGGGACAGATTTATAGTTGGGATAAGGCATGTCAGAGATCAACTTTAATTTCAGTGTAATAATTAAGTCAAGTATTTATGTGCTACATGAAAAAACAGCCAGTATTTTCCTTGCGTGCAAAAAAATAAGTAAATTTGTACCTCTTGCATTATAACATGGTTTGTTTAGGTGCAAAGTTGCTCATTTTCTTTGCTTTGCTCCTAACCTTACTGATATAACCATATTGGCCTATAACAAATATGTGTCAACAAATATCCAGATACGAAAGAGTTAAGTATTTTTTTAATTAATATTTATATTATGTTATTTATCTCAGAAACTCAGGCTTCTGCTTAATTACTTTTTATTTCCTCCAACCCATAAAGCAATATGTGTTTTCTGGACATCATTTTCATTTCTCATGACAACAACTGATGTCAGCGGCTTAATGATCAACCAGAAGCTGTTATTACAACATGATTGTATTATTATTATTATTATTATAATTGTTGTTGTAGGAAAGGTTGTTTAGACAAGGGGGTAGATGTTTCTAATCTTCAAAAAGTGGAGGTGTTGCCCATAGCAACAAATCAGACCCAAGCTATCATTGTTCTAGAATGTACTAGATAAAGACAGCTAGAATCTGATTGGTTGCTAAGGACAACATCTCCACTTTTCCTTTTTATAAGGTTTGGTAAACCTACCCAAAGGGCTTTTTATTTTCAAACACGGAAATAGCAGATGTGCTTAATACTTTTGCTGTTCTTTTGTGATGTTATGCACTTATTTTTGCATCTGTGTACCCGTTATTATGAGTGAGTGCATGGTTTGTTGTTGCTAAGCAGAATGGAGGTACTCCATAGGTACCGTGCAGAAACACCAAAAATCACCTACAATTCCAAATAACTGGGGGGGTTGGTGATCGGACTCTGGATAATACTTTCAATCGTAGGCATTTTGTGCTATCTAGTTGCTTCCAAATATAAATTAAATGAGAGCATGTACCTGTCTAAACACCTAGCAAACAAGTAGGCGCATTTCTACCAAAAATTTTAAAAACGGCATCTGCACAACTTTCCATGATCGTGAACGGCCCACCTGGTTACTTTAATGTCATACACATAGCAAGTGCATCAACCAGACATCACTGAGTCACACACACAGTAAGAAGAGATAAGAGGTCCTTGATCCCTTCATTAGAAAGGGAAAGGTGGGTACTGAAATTTAGGTGTCTGATTTAATCCACTCCCTTTGCTGTTAAATATGAAAAGAGAGGGCTAGTCAAGAAATAACATTAATTAGCCATGCAATCATTAAGCATGGTCTCTGTATGTTCACTAATGATTTCTAAAATTACTTATGTAAGGTTTATAATGTTTAATACACTTCTTAGAATGAACATATTTGCTGGTAAATAAATGATTATTACTTATGCTTTTATGACCTAGGCACGCTCTCCCATAGTGGACACAGTACAACAAGCCAAGCTAAGATCATGTTACAGAAGGAAATACAATTTCCATCATCCTCTGGGCAGGGTGGTCCCCAAGAGGAACATAATAGAAAGAGCCTGGCAGCCTTCTTATTCTCTTGAAGACCAGCCAGCAAGAGGAGAGGCACTGTGGGAAGAGATGGCATTCTGGGTAGTCCAAGTGCGTATACGCAATGTTGAGGACGTAGAGAGAGTGTGTCATCTGCTGCGGCCGAGGCTGAGGGCCACAACAGTCAACAGTGAGAGTGTGAGGTCATAAGTGAATGGTTCTGTCTTCAACGCTGTTGGGTTGAGTAGAGTTAGGGACCGTCTTCCCCATTCCGGCAGCCTTCACCATTGCTATACTGTGTTGTTGATCTGAGATTGTTATTGCCTTGTCCCACCTTCCTGCATCCATCACCCACATTGTTCAATTCCTGACCATGGCCTTATCTGTGAGGAGTTTGTATGTTGTCCCCGTGTTTGCGTGGGTTTCCTCCGGGTGCTCCGGTTTCCTCCCACACTCCAAAAACATACTGGTAGGTTAATTGGCTGCTAACAAATTGACCCTAGTCAGCACAGTGGCTAAGTGGTTAGCACTTCTGCCTTACAGCACTGGGGTCATGAGTTCAATTCCCGATCTTGGCCTTATCTGTGAGGAGTTTGTATGTTGTCCCCGTGTTTGCGTGGGTTTCTTCCGGGTGCTCCGGTTTCCTCCCATACTCCAAAAACATACTGGTAGGTTAATTGGCTGCGAACAAATTGACCTTAGTCTGTCTGTATGTCTGTATATGTGTGTGTGTTAGGGAATTTAGACTGTAAGCTCCAATGGGGCAGGGACTGATGTGAGTGAGTTCTCTGTACAGCGCTGCGGAATCAGTGGCGCTATATAAATAACTGATGATGATGATGATGATTCACCTTCTCCTTATCCCCTTGTTTGTATCGCATTTGCGCTTTTATATACCTCCTGATTGTGTGTCATTACAAAGGGTCGAAGCAGACAGAAATTCCAGAGGCCGCCCCCTCACAGGCTCAATCATCTGACTGTCCCACCCTATGGACGTTGAAAGACCACCAATCGAGACTCAACCGACCACCAATCGAGACTCAACCGACCACCAATCGAGACTCAACCAACCACCAATCGAGACTCAACCAACCACCAATCGAGACTCAACCAACCACCAATCGAGACTCAACCAACCACCAATCGAGACTCAACCGACCACCAATCGAGACTCAACCAACCACCAATCGAGACTCAACCGACCACCAATCGAGACTCAACCAACCACCAATCGAGACTCAACCAACCACCAATCGAGACTCAACCGACCACCAATCGAGACTCAACCGACCACCAATCGAGACTCAACCGACCACCAATCGAGACTCAATCGACTTACCTTCACTTCCAATTTCCAGCAAGCCTCGGGTTACACTTTCATAAGCTCAATAATAGAATTTCAAGTGTCTGTTGCTCTAATGTTAATATTTTTCCTGGTAATCCTGTAACACATTAAATATGTATACTAGAATATCAAACGTCCTTCGTGTGGTCAACGGTACCTGTACAAAGCACATCCAATTTCCTCTTCAGCTCTCATTGTTACAAACGCAAACAAATCATATCCTACCATACCGTATCAACAGTTTTTGGTCAACACAAAAGGTCATACGTAAATAAGGAACCTTGCCAGTAATTTAACCACAGATTAAACTTAATATACTAAGTTAGAATTTCCATGGAAGCTTCTGCATGTTTGCAATTATTAGTAAAATAGCATAGAGCGCACAACGTTGACGTTGATGCTTTGATCGACGGCTCAATGAACATGTTTAGCCAGTCGGTGGAATGTATGAGACGTGACTACACGGCGACTCTCCATTCACGTGTCATTTGAGTTCTCCACTGTTGAAATAAGTTAAACAACTTAAAGTCCGAAACATGAAGAGGTTGGAAGCTGAGCGGAGTTGATCAAATATTGATCAAGATAAACACACGGAAGTTGCCATTGTTCCTTGTTGTGGATGAAAAATTCCCAAGTTTATTAGCTTTAAACCAATCAGCCTTAATTGCTATGATGGTCCCTAAGACTATAAAGTGTGAGAGGCCACCAGGATTCAGCCACTTGCACCTCGTACACCGGGATCTGCTCTTCTCTACAAAGTAGTGAGTATAGAAGACGATTCAAATGCATTACTAACCTGAAACCCAACTTTAGATGCAATATTACTCCTGGCTGGGTATATTTTCTTGAGCATTTAGCTGGAAGATATGTTATACTGTGATTTGAACAGTTTATTTGATTTGAATGGCATTTTTATTGCTGAAATATGTTTTTGTGAGCCCTTTATAGCCTGTTTAAGTCATATTAGAAATGCTTTGATTACTGAATGTGAAAACAAGTGGTAATAATGAAACAGGTCTGACAAAAAGGGAAGAAAAACTGGACATGAGAGTAAAGTAATCAGAGGATTATCGTATCGATACCAAAAGGGGCAGATGGATGACACAATACAAATCATCACAGGGGCTGTCCACCTCCTTATGACTTCAATTTTTTGGCCTCTGTCTCCCCTCCTGCAGCTTCCACTAAACACAGTTTTATTTATATTGTTTTATTCCCTCTGTACTTGTCAGCTATGCAGTTCTAGAATGAAGCACAGCTATTTATCTTTGTTGCCGGACACAACAGAGCAGTTACCTATAGCAACCAATCAGATTCTAGCTGTCATTTATTTAGTACATTCTACAAAATGACAGCTGGAATCTGATTGGTTGCTATAGGCAACATCTCCACTTTTTCAAACCCTCAATTTCGTAATTATACCTCCTGCACTTGTTACAACTGTATCCCAATAATAAATTCATGTACAAGCCACTGGCTATATAAAGCGCCATCTGATTATATCAAGACAGGGCTGAAATCGCAGAATGAAGCCATAAGGCTAAAATGTGTTTAGTAAATGTGTCAGTAAGACACCCACAAGTCAATAAGTTAAAGTTATCAGTAGGTGGAAATTCCCTTTAAACATATGTCCAAATTCTATTTATGGCATGAAATATTGATGTTACATGAAATATGTTTCCTTTCAAGCGTACTAATAGAATTTACTGGCAGGTGTTACATATCCCAGTCCAACGCTGATCACTGACCGTATTGTGTGAACGTCCGACTTGTAGGATAATGAGAAATCTGAATGTAAAAATAATGCGAGGGTTCTCATTGAATAAGAATAACACACAGGAGGGATATGTTAAGCAAGCTGCAGCAGATATGTCCATAACATATTGTATTTCTCTTTAAGGAGAGTTACTTGTATCCTTGGGACAAGCAGAATCAGGACATTTAGCAATGAACATCGCTGTCGCTTGCTTGGTGATCTTCCTGGCTGCTACACAAGCACTAGCGGAAGAGATGGAGTGGACGGAAGGGAACTATTGGCCATCTAGTGACTACAATCAGGTGAGACTGCAGTATGTTAACACTATACGGTATTCATGACTCCTAACATGTATACATCACAAAGCAGTTAGGGTGTGTGTGGGGTGGATTTATAGTGCATCATGTAGTACTTTGGTATGTTGTGGTAACTACACTAGAGGATTGGGATGTGTAAACCATTAAATAATGACAAGATCTAAATTATACACAGTTGTATAGGTACCAGGCAGAATAATATTATTTGAGATAAGGTTTTGAGTAAGAGGATATTTTTAAAATTATTTTCTATAGTTCTATTAATCGCCCCTGTAAGGAGCCACTCAGAGCCCAAAATAATAATAACTTACACTCATCTATCTAATAAGATAACAGAGGTGTTTAAATGTATAGAATGGTGAGAGGGTTGTTGTCTTGTGCTAGCTGTGTACAGGATGGAAATAGGGTAACCTAGGGAGATTGAGATGGGGGTTGAGGAATATCATAAATTTGTCTGAAGAGGAGGGTTTTCAGAGAATTCTTGAAGGTTTGAAGACTAGAGGAAAGTCTTGTGATGCGAGGGAGGGAATTCTATAAAATGGGCGCAGCCCGAAAAAAGTCCTGTAACCGAGAATAAGAGGACGCGATGAGAGTGGAAGAGAGACGCAGATCTTATGCAGAATGGAGGTGTCGAGTTGGGAGATATTTTGCGACAAGTGAGGAAATGTATGTCGGTGCAATTTTGTTGACGGCCTTGTATGTTAGTAGAAGAATTTTATATTGGTTTCGTTGAAAAACAGGCAACCAATGTAGAGACTGTCAGAGCGACTCAGCAGACGAAAAATGATTTGCAAGTAAAATCAATCTAGCCGCTGCGTGCAAATTAGATTGTAGGGGCTCAAGTCTCATTTTGGGATGACCAGTAAGGAGGGAATTACAATAGTCGATGCAGGAGATGATGAGTGCATGAATTAATGTTTTTGCAGTGTCTTGTGTGAGATATGTGCGTATTCTGGAAATAATTTTTAGATGTATGTAACATGATGTAAATATACCATGACTTATGGCTCTTTGTCACCCTCAAGGTGAGTGCTAGGTTAACAGGAGATTTTGTAATGTTACCATAGGGACATCATCAGGGATTTCCCAAAGGATGTAGAGAGTCCCAAGGAGCTGCAAGGGAGATCTGTCCCAGACCTCCCTTGATAGGTTCAGTACAACCTGACATTAACATTGACTGACAGTCCAGCTGCTGTTAGATCCAGGTTACATGGAATCTATCAATACTGATAACAGTAAAGACCTATATATATATATATATATATATATATATATATATATATATATATATATATATAAAGAAAACATAGAGGGGCAAATAATATTTGTGTAGTTAAAAATTGTTTTTTATTTGATCAAAACTTTCTCTTTTACAAATAATAAACAAGTTGATTTCGACATTAATAGGATGTGCCAAACAGTTGTACAGTTATTCCCAGTTTAGTTTTAGGCAACCCTTATAATAAGCATACCTTGACCTCTCAAGTTTTAACCCCAAGGGCTAGATTTACTAAGCTGCGGGTTTGAAAAAGTGGAGATGTTGACTATAGCAACCAATCAAATTCTAGCTGTCATTTTGTAGAAAGTACTAAATAAATGATAACTAGAATCTGATTGGTTGCTATAGGCAACATCCCCACTTTTTCAAACCCGCAGCTTAGTAAATCTAGCCCCAAGACGTATGTTTTTGAGACACATCACAATATCTCAGATATTATTCTTAGTTTCTTCTGTGCCGTTTGATTGTTTATTCACTTACTAGTCATTTTTAGTTCCTTCATATTGGTGGTTTTCCTACTTATTAGTCTAAAATGAGATTCCTGTTTACCTCATCACAGTCTCATTTTTAAAAATTTCATTCAAGCACACAATTAACTTTGACATTAGACCCACAGGTTCAGCAACATATTGATCTATTTAGAAAGATGGATATCATGTCTCATCTCAGGGTCACCTTGTTTAGAGAGTTCCAGGTAATGCGTATAAGATAACTGTGAGAGGCTATATTTAACTTTTCTTCAGTATTTTGTTACTTTATCTATTTTCCACATCTAAGCAGATACTTAGATTTCCAAAGCTTACAATCCAGCCCATGTAAGCATCAGTGGAACTAATTCCCTGTCTCTTGACATATTCATTACCTAAAAGTAGCTTCTTCAGTTAAAAAAAAAAAGAAATATATTACTCCCAGTAACAGATCTGGCAACATTACTTGGGTAGCACTGAGCCATTTTCATCATCATCATCATCATCATCATTTATTTATATAGCGCCACTAATTCCGCAGCGCTGTACAGAGAACTCATTCACATCAGTCTCTGCCCCATTGGAGCTTACAGTCTAAATTCCCTAATATAGACACACACACTCACACACAGACATAGACAGACAGACAGACAGAGAGGGAGAGAGACACACTAGGGTAAATTTTTTGATAGCAGCCAATTAACCTACCAGTATGTTTTTGGAGTGTGGGAGGAAACCGGAGCACCTGGAGGAAACCCACGCAAACATGGGGAGAACATACAAACTCCACACAGATAAGGCCATGGTCGGGAATCGAACTCATGACCACAGTCAGGGCCGCCGAGAGGGGGGGGGAGCGGGTACAGTTTACCCGGGCCCGGCCATGCCAGGGGGCCCGGGCCGGGCCCTCGCTGCTAATTAAATTTATTTATTTATTTATTTTATTTTTCTCTGTTGCGCTATTTTTTTTAAACTTTTTTTATTTATTTTTTCCGCGGGGGGGGGGGGGGGGGAGGGGAGGGGGGGGGTTTCTTGGGAGCTGGAAGAAAAAATAAATAAAAAAAATAAATACTCACGTGATCGCGCGGCGCCGTGTCCCTCCTCTCCTCCATTCACACTGACTGCCGGGCGTGATGTCATCAAGTCACGCCTGTCAGTCAGTGAGGAGCGCCGCAGCCAGCATGAAGAAAGAAGACAGAAGAGGAGACAGAAGAGCAGAAAAGAAAAGAAAGAAGTTGACAAAAGGTAAGTAAAGAAACGGAGAGGCAAGGGGAGGAAAACAGGGAGGGACATTACTATAAAGAAAGGGGACAGAGAAACAGAGGAGGAAAAAAAGGAGAGAGCCACAGAGTAATAAAAAAAAAAGTGGGAGAGAGGAACAGAGGAGGAAAAAAAGGAGAGAGCCACAGGGGAATAAAAAAAAATTGGGGAGAGAGGAACAGAGGAGGGAAAAAAAGTGGGAGAGAGGAACAGAGGAGGAAAAAAAAAGTGGGAGAGAGGAACAGAGGAGGAAAAAAAAGTGGGAGAGAGGAACAGAGGAGGAAAAAAAGTGGGAGAGAGGCACAAAGTAAAAAAGAAGGGGGAAAAGCAGCATGGAGGTCGCAGTGTGAGTATAAGGGGGTACAGTGTAGTTATGATGAAGGGGCACAGTATTGTGTGTGTGATGGCACAGGGGGCTTGTTGCAATGTAGTGTGTGTGAGGTAGGTGGCGGCTAATTAATGGGCGCTATTTTGTTTGTAGGGTGATGGTGAGGCAATTTAATAGTAGGGACTATTAATTTAAGATGGGGTGGTTTGGGAGAATGAGGTCTATTTATTAAATGTGACTATGAATTATTTAATGGCAGTGATGGTTGCGGGAAATAGGTATTGCTGGGGCTGTTTGCAGGAAGGGAAATAGGTTTATTTATTAAATGTGAATAGTATTATTTTAATGTTGGGGCTGGAGAAAGGCCTAATTATTAATCGTGGGTGCTATTGATTTAACTCCGGGGCTGGCTGTAATTTTCTAAATGTAGCCATTTTTTTTTCAAAATAGGTCCTTCAACATTCCTGGATCCGGACAAGCCACAACTAAAGAAACCAGCAGCCACAGGTCGAGAAAGTGAGAAGAACAGGTAGGAGAGAGCAGCACAGTGTGTGAAATGTTGTGATTCTAGTAGGGACAATACCAATTTTTGGTGAATGTTGTGCCCAATGTAAGGTGTAGGCCAAGACTGAACTGTTTGTGTACACACTGCATTGTTTGTATACTACACTGTGGTGGTAGATGTCCTGAAAGTCAGGAGTGCTTGAACATATGTGACGCTCCGACGAATTGAGAGCCTAGTGGTTTTTATGTTAGCCACGCCCCAATGGCACGTTTGCCACGCCCCCAAATGCATGACCACACCTCCCAAAATTTGACCATACACCTAAATTTTTTTGAGGTTTGAGGTTTTTGGGGCTTACTTGACTATGAGGGGGGCCCCATGAATTTGTTGTACCCGGGCCCTGAATTCTTCTTGGCAGCCCTGACCACAGTGCTACGAGGCAGAAGTGCTAACCACTGAGCCACTGTGCTGCAGAGATGCTCACTGACCCCCGTGAACTGGATTTGGTTTTGGTTTTGGATCTGGATTAGCTTCGTGTTTTGATTTTGGTTTTGGTTTTGGCAAAACTGCCCTAGTGTGTTTTGGTTTTGGGTTTAGATTTTTGAGAAAAAATACTAAAATATGCTAAAATCACATCATTTTGCTCTTTTTTTGTTCCTCCATTATTATTAACCTCAATAACACTAATTTCAAGCCATTTGTAGTCAATTTTGACCACCTCACAGATCACAATATTATTTTCAAACACTTCTGGACAAATACTGCAGCGACCTGGCTGGATGATAAAATGACAGAGCAATGACACAAACACACTGCAGTTCCTACCACATCTAGGGCACATTGGCACACAGCAGTGGCAGAAAAGAAAAATGGGGGTCTACCCTGCCTCCCATTATTTTGGATCTTAAAATGGAATCCAAAAATCGCAAGATCCGAGATCCGTCGGAGTCACAATGACGTTTTGCTTCCTTTTCAAATCCGAAAAAGCGTGAAGATACTGAGCTGGCATCTCTAATTTTAATAGCTATTAAGTGGGAAATAAATTGCTCCAGGAAAACTGGAAGAGCCTGGTCGGGGACCTGTACATTTAACTCTGTCTGTCTCCGGTGCTCTCTAAAATCCAGTGCGCCCCCCCCCCCCCAAAGAAAAAATGCAAAAAAACAAACAAGCATACTACTTAGGACATAATGTGTACCCCATACTGTTTTCATCTGGGCCCCAGAGCTAACATCAGTCCCTGCTACATTCAGATTCTACCCATTGTTCACTAGAATGTAAACGATAGCTAGAATCTGGTTGCTATGGGCAAAGCCTTCACTTTTCCTTTTGATAAATTTACCCCTAAGTGTCATCAAAAATATACGTTGCTCGATGAGTGCAAAACAAACAAAAAAAATATACTGTTGTTCTATAGCAACACCTGGTCATATGAATGCCAAACTTCCTTTTCTTCATGATAAGCAAAGCCTCATATGATGGACGGATAGATAGTTTTCTATTGTCCACGTTATAAGGCTTAGACCAACAGAACACATGAGGAGCTGTAACCAGGTCTAATGATGTTTTTTTTTTATTTATTTATTTACAGCATATTGCCTTGTGTATAAACCAGTTCTCTTGGTAATATTCTCATTCAGCGCTATGCTCTCACCTAGACAGGCTTCCTCTAACCTGCAAAGCAGGACAGCTGTGAGGTGTAGAGAAAGCCGACTGTCTGACAGCTCACTGGGCTTCCATGTCGATGCTTTTAAACAGCACTATGCCCGTTACCTGGTCAACTTGAATCCTTCTGTCTGTTCAGGTGGCCACAAAGTACTCTAACAGGACATGAAAAAAGAAGGCAATAGGTTCTTCTGCCAATGGGGTCGTCTGCTGATGAATTAAGATTGAGGGGTATATTTACTAAACTGTGGGTTTAAAAAAGTGAAGATATTGCCTATAGCAACCAATCAGATCCTAGCTGTCATTTTGTAAACTGTACTAAATAAATGATAACTAGAATCTGATTGGTTGCTATAGGCACCAACTCCAATTTTTCATACCCGCAGTTTAGTAAATATACCCCTAAGTGGTAGATTTACTAAAGCCTCTGAAAGAAAAAGTGGAGATGTTGCCGATAGCAACCAATCAGATTATAGTTATCGTTTATTTAGTACAGTCTACAAAATGACAGCTAGGATCTGATTGGTTGCTATTGGCAACATCTCCACTTTTTCAAACCCACAGTTTCGTAAATTTACCTCCTAAGTGTGTTCAATAGTGGTACTTGCCCCCCACCGTCCCTAGTTTTTTAGCTCTCTTGCTGTGCATCCTGAAGTATGAGCAGGAGAATGAGCTTAGCGAGCTGATTAAACTGTTCTCTCTCTCTGGTAAACAGGATTCCGGAGGAACCCCATTTTTATCGCTTGCTCTTTAATGCCTTGTTCAAACAAATAACATCAGAGGACCTGGTAAAGTCCACTATAAGAAAAATCTTCCTTTGTTTTAACTCTTACCAGTCTCAACACTAACTTTGTGCACTTGTGAGACGAATAACAGAAATCAGAGGCTGGGTAGACAAGACCACAGCCATAATGAGGTCCTGATTACCATG
Source organism: Mixophyes fleayi (assembly GCF_038048845.1). NCBI lineage: Eukaryota > Metazoa > Chordata > Amphibia > Anura > Limnodynastidae > Mixophyes > Mixophyes fleayi. The sequence continues at coordinate 19,174,765 of NC_134406.1, read as the reverse complement.
AAGAATCGTTTCCAGACGATGCAATTGACAGAAATTATCAAGGGAGCAGGAAGAGTAGGAGATAGTGGATGAGAAATCCATTAGGCCTAAATTATACTAATGTTTATTTCATTTTGCAGTGTTCTTTGTCTAAGATGAATATGCTTAAACTAAGCTCATTCTGTTGTGCGCTGAGAGATTTCACAATAGTGGAAGGAAACTTAAAGAAAGCTTTATTCTGGTTTTGGCTTCAGAGGTTGAAATATTCCCAGAAATCACTGTAAAATGTAAGAAAATGCTTTGTGATCAGATAGTATGAAGAATGTGCACATCATATAAGTGTATCTGCAAATACAAATTATTCTGTGATACTTATATATATTATGTAAGTCTGGCTCTTTGTAAATAGTATTTTTATGTTAGTAGGTGAAATTTCAGCACTAGACTGAGCAATGATAACCACACAATACCAACTAGTTATATTTTGCATTTTGCTATTGTATATGCATACTTTTCATTGTAAATATGACCACTGGGGCCAAGGATAATGTATGAGCAGGTTAGGCAGCTGCTTTGCCTGCAAAAATAGGAGGGTAGGCAGGTTCCAGCATTGATAAAACCCTATGGGGCCTATTTAATAATTAATGTGTTTTTGCCCCATTAATTATCATCTTTCATCGCAATGATGCCAGATGACATTACGTAGCAGTTAATAAACAAGTCATGTTGGGACCGGGCATCTGATAGGAGGCTGTCCCGGTGATGTATTTTTCAGACCCGGAGCCATTACTGTGCCGTTTGCGGGAAACAACGCAGGAGAGTGCAGCAACTCTGCTGGAGAGGGATCAAAAGATCCCTCTCCCCATAGGATTGAATGGCTAATGCCATCAGCATAAGACCACCAGCAGAAGACCATCAGCAGATGACCATCAGCAGACAACCATGAGGCAGACAACCATCAGCAGAAGACCATCAGTAGAAGACCATCAGCAGAAGACCACCAGCAGAGGACCATCAACAGACGACCATCAGCAGAAGACCATCAGCAGAAGACCACCAGCAGAAGACCATCAGCAGACGACCATCAGCAGAAGACCATCAGCAGAAGACCACCAGCAGAAGACCACCAGCAGAAGGCCATCAACAGAAGACCACCAGCAGAAGACCATCAGCAGACGACTATCAGCAGACAACCATCAGCAGAAGACCACCAGCAGAAGACCACCAGCAGAAGGCCATCAACAGAAGACCACCAGCAGAGGACCATCAACAGACAACCATCAGCAGAAGACCAGCAGCAGACAACCATCAGCAGAAGACCATCAGCAGACGACCATCAGCAGAAGACCACCAGCAGACGACCATCAGCAGATGACCATCAGCAGATGACCATCAGCAGAAGACCACCAGCAGAAGACCACCAGCAGAAGACCAGCAGCAGAAGGCCATCAGCAGAAGACCATCAGCAGAAGACCACCAGCAGAGGACCATCAACAGACAACCATCAGCAGAAGACAACCACAAGACGACCACTAGCAGAAGACCATCAGCAGAAGACCACCAGCAGAAGAGCCTATGTTCTGTTAGAGTAATTTGTGGCCAGTTGAACAGACAGAAGAATGCAATTTAGGAAGCACAATGTTTCTATGAATAGAACCAGGGGTGTAGCGTGGGCAGAGCAGATGGAGCATGCGCTCCAGGAGCTAGATGTGTTGTGTGACAACAGGACTGGTGTAATTCTTTAAATCCTATTTTTCCCTCCTGTTGCGCTCTGGCGGATTCATGGTGAGTTGAACCCAAATTGCTTTTTTAGCACATAATACGCTTTCTTACTTTTGCGCAAGCGCACAAAGCACTAGTTCTGAAGCTAGTGGTATGTGCACATGCGCATGTTATACGCCAAAACGCCCTGAAGGGGCTGCTCACGGAAGCGGTCGTGCTTACTAAGCCACCTCAGTCAGCTTAATTCAAGGCTGCAGCTCATATATTGGACGTTCCTCATGTGCACAACCTCCAACTAATGGCAGAGGGGAGGCGTGTGACAGGGAGAGAAGTGTAGGAACATATGGAGCCAAAAGACATTGTTTCCGTGAGCTGTCCAGCACTGTAAGACAGCAGCTAGGAGAAGGACAGCAGGGAAAGGATCTGAGTAAAGTGCAAAGAAGATGAAGTATAGAAAGATAAGGAAAGAAATAAATCTGTTTATATTGCATATCCCTGTTGAGTGCCACAGACCATTCTCCACTCACACAAAGTTATCATACTACTGTATACATACTGCATGAAAAAACAGTCAGTATTTAACTTATGTGCAAAACAGAAAACTAGTTTGCACCCCTTGCATTGTAACATGGTTTTGTCCAGGAGACTGAAATAAGATACCTCTTCATTTAAGATCCTTAAGGAATCAGGCCCAAGATTACCATCAGGTAAATTCGGGAACCCCTCTAGCAGGCCATGTGTACAGTTACACCTCTGCATGTCATGATGTCAGATCAGGACAGGAAGATACGTGTCCCTTAAAGTGCACCTATTACCTATTAAGGTAACTTAGAATGTTATGATACAATAGTACATAAAAAACTCACTAAATGTCGCAGGCTTACTTCAGAAATATTTATGTTTTAGTTATGAAGTGTTTCATCTTTTCACCGTGTCTGATTTGAAGGTGCCCCATTGTTAAACTGTGCAAATGAAAATGGGGAACAGGCTCCTTTGTTTAGAGCAGTGGTCAGGGAACAGGGGTAAATTACCCCAAATGGGGTAAAAATGAAATTCCTGGGGGTAATGCTGCCGATTCACATGCTGTCAGTTGGATTGTAGACCCCTTTAAATGTGAAATTGCTGTTGTACCAGAAGAGCCTCAAGGGTTGGCAGAGGTACTTCTTGAGCTTCGATGCAATAATGAAGCACCTAATGCATTTGAAAACAAAGCAGATCTGTCATATTTTTGGATGTCAACAGCTGCAAAGGCATTCAAAATTGCACATGAGGAGGCAGTCAAAAAGTTGCTGCCTTTTGCAACAACCTACCTTTGCGAACAAGGATTTTCCACTCAAATGAACATAAAAACAAAGCAGAGAAATCGATTGGACGCTGAAGACTGTATCCAAATAGCTCTGACATCAAAATGCCCCAATATTGATGCTCTCGTATCAAAAATGAAGCAAAATCATTTCTCCAAAACCTGAAGTTTTGAAGTTGAAGCTTTCGAAGAAAATTTGAATAGATTCAATACAAAATTGAATTCCAATAATTAATAATATATGATTTCCTTCCTTTCATATCAAGGGGGTAACGTCAGCGTATCTAAATATATTTGGGGGTAAAAGGTAAAAAAGTTCACTGACCCCTGGTTTAGAGAAATAAGAATGGCTCTTGCCACTGTAACAATGCCAGAAGTATTGGAGAAGTTAAAACACGACACATTTTCATAATTAATACCTAATGAAATAAACAACATGTAAACAATCTTTATTAAGTTTCAGCATGGATTTATACTAGGATGACAGGTATATTTTCAAGATTGTAATGTGGGGTGTAACTATCATACTAGCGGGATCTCTGGTTTTTAAAACGATAGAGCTCCTGCTTACTTGGAGCTGAGGATCGGGATAGGAATGTTTGGCTCCCTTACATCTGTAACAGTGAGCAGTGATATGTCATCAGGAGGCAGATAGACATACAGGGACATGATAGAGCTCGATTGGAGATTCTGGAAGCAGAAAAGGAATAGATTAGAGATAGAAATTCTGTGCTGTGTGAGGACCCAATGGAATGGGGTCACAGTAATTCAGAGGAGTAACTAGTAAAACTAGGAGGGGGGAGAAAATGTGACAATGGACATTACCTTATTCTACTAAGCCAGAGGCACTTAAATGGCAGTGCAAACTCGAATGGGAACCAAAATGACATTGTACAGTCAATGTGGCAGTGAAGCTGTGTCTGAAGGGAAGGAAAGGTTATGTAATAATAGAGTACAGGTCTGGGATTTATTACCCTCAGTGCTTGGGAGTTCAGAGTCTCCAAATAACGCTTTTTTAATTTTATGCTGTTTGAAGCACCAGACCTAAAATATATATAAGTTAGATTTAAAGCTCATACCTGTCTTTAGCCCCATTGCCCCTCATATTAAATTGTTTGCTCCTCACCATCATATGGAGATCATGTCTGTCTGTATGTATGTCTGTACATATGCCTGGCTTTATGAGGTAAATGTATCAAGCTGCAGGTTTGGAAAAGAGGAGACGGGGCCAAATGCCGGGATTCCCGGAGAATCGCGGCACTTTGGACCGAACTCTGCCCATTTCACTAGGAAGTGGACAGATGCGGGAGACTGTCAAACTCTCCCGGGAGTCCGGGAGACCCACCCGAAATGCGGGAGTCTCCCGGACAGTCCGGGACAGTTGGCAAGTATGACACACGCACACACACACACAAACACACACACACATCAATGTTTATCTACAGCTTCACTTGGCTTTTAAAAAGGCAACCTTTGCCACTCATTTCGCTTTCAATAAAATCAGAATTGTATAGCGGACCGGAGGTATGAATGTGCGATACTCAGGGTGAGTATGTGAGGGGGCTGTCATGCCTGTGCTTGCCGTCATCCCTGTCTCTCCTACTCGCTTATCCTCAAGCTCCCACCCAAAGATGGCTCGTTGTCTTCATCCTTTACCATGGGTATACGTCAAGATTAAAACCTCACTACATAATGCTTTCATGTTTCCTTTTTAGTTTGGAGAACGACTATTCTTTTATATTTGAAAATGAATTTCACTTTATACCTCTCCATGTCACAATTTGGCACCCCCAACATTTTTGCACCCCCTCAAATGCCTCACACCCTAGGCTGCAGGCTAGTCAGCCTATTGGATAATCAGGCCCTGCATATAATGTATATTGTGCTTCATAAGTCAATAGCATAGTGTCATAGAATAGAATTTTCTCATCAAGCTCAGAACCTCTAAGTGTCATTTTAAGACAATGGATGTCTGAAATTTATACCAGGAAACCTAACTGCAGCTGGCACGATAAATGGGATAAAGTTAAAGTCAATTTCACTATGGCAGCGATAAACAAAAAAGCTCCGCAGTGAATTAATGTTCGGCTGTATAGCGACAAGAGTAGAATGAGCCATTACAGCTCCTAATGGTTGTCAATGTGACTCAGAAGAGTCCTGCGTTCTCCTGACAAAGGGAAATTCGCTCAGTGTTACTGCTGTGGCAGCGTTCTAAGACCTCAACTGCAAGCAAAAAGAAATCAGTAATAATTATATAACTTAGAATATAGCAGCGGTTGAGCTACAACACATTGTGCCTGATTTATTAAGGAAAGTTAAGCAAAATTAAGTAAGGTCAAACCATGTTGCATTGGAGGGGGAGGTAAATTTAAAATGTGATGGCAGATTTATATTTGGGGTAGGGCATGTCCTAGATCAACTTTAAATTTCAGTGTACAAATAAGCTATCAAGTATTTGTGTGCGACATGAAAAAAAACAGACAGTATTTCCCTTATGTGCAAAATAATAAACTAATTTGCACCCCTTGCATTGTAACATGGTTTTGTCCAGAAAACTTGAGTAAGAAAACTCAATTTTTTGCTTAACTTTCCTTAATGAATCAGGCCCATTGTTAATAAATATATCTTTTTACCCACTCATTTTGCACATGAATTACCTCCCAGAATAAAAATAGGGACAACATTTGCTATTTCTGAATCCTCCCATAACATGCCCTCATCCACCTAGCGGAACCCCCAAATTATAACAGTCTTGGACCAGTTATATATCACATCTCCTTTCACCACAGGAAATCATCATGAATGCTAAAATAGGGACTGTTGGAGGGGGGGGGGGTTACAGTCACATGTATAAGTATTTTAAGACAGTCACTGCTGCTGAATATTATAATAACATTAAATGATGATATTGATCAGCCCGATAGCTATAAGCGTTAGAAATGAACAGATACATTAACATTTTTTGAAATTCCCTTTTCTTCAGGCAGATCTGGAGGAGCCGACGTATGACAGATATATGCTGAGAATTGCAAGAAAACTGAAACCTGATCAATTTTATGGAACTATGGGAAAGAGAAACATTGGTAAGAAATAAATATGTCTAAATGTGTATGTATTTAATTTAATATTATTAATAGTAACAGTGGTGTATACAGCTTTTATTACATATTACCTCTCAATATAATCAGGGTGTGTGCACGTTTTCATTTTGTGTTGTATGTTAAAATAGCTACATTAAGAATTTTAAATCTAAGATGTACCTATTATTCAGTCCTTTAAAGTGTATTGTTAAAGATCACTTGTTGCCTACACACAATAGAGGCAGCCATTTTGTGGGTTGAAGTCATATGAATGGGACCAGGAAGCAGCAATGTCCCTACAAAATGGCCGCTTTTGCTGTGTGTGCACTTTAAATTGTTTTACAAATTCAGTTTTTGTTCAACATGGACAATAACTATATATGCTGAGAGAATAGAATACTATTTAACAGTGTAAACACTTTGGGCTAGATTTACTAAACTGCGGGTTTGAAAAAGTAGAGATGTTGCCTATAGCAACCAATCAGATTCTAGCTGTCATTTATTTAGTGCACTCTACAAAATGATAGCTAGAATCTGATTGGTTGCTATAGGCAACATCTTTACTTTTTCAAACCCGCAGTTTAGTAAATATACCCCTTTGTCTGTTAAATATTTTATACTTTCAAAAAAATATCCATTGTTTGAACACAGGGAAAAAATGTGGTAAATGTGTAGCAAGTAAGAGTAAGCCTGCTTACCTTGTCAAAGTGTGCTCATAGCAATACCTTGAAAAGTTTAATGTGCAGAGCCATATCTGGTGCTAAGACTACTATACAGAGACAGATCTGGTGCTAAGACTAATATACAGAATCATATCTGGTGCTAAGACTAATACAGAGACATATCTGGTGCTAAGACTAATATACAGAATCATATCTGGTGCTAAGACTAATATACAGAGCTATATCTGGTGCTAAGACTACTATACAGAGACATATCTGGTGCTAAGACTAATATACAGAATCATATCTGGTGCTAAGACTAATATACAGAGCTATATCTGGTGCTAAGACTAATATACAGAGCCATATCTGGTGCTAAGACTAATATACAGAGCCATATCTGGTGCTAAGACTAATATACAGAGCCATATCTGGTGCTAAGACTAATATACAGAGCCATATCTGGTGCTAAGACTAATATACAGAATCATATCCGGTGCTAAGACTAATATACAGAGCTATATCTGGTGCTAAGACTACTATACAGAGACATATCTGGTGCTAAGACTAATATACAGAGACATATCTGGTGCTAAGACTAATATACAGAGCCATATCTGGTGCTAAGACTAATATACAGAATCATATCCGGTGCTAAGACTAATATACAGAGCTATATCTGGTGCTAAGACTACTATACAGAGACATATCTGGTGCTAAGACTAATATACAGAATCATATCTGGTGCTCAGACTAATATACAGAGCTATAGCTGGTGCTAAGACTAATATACAGAGCCATATCTGGTGCTAAGACTAATATACAGAGCCATATCTGGTGCTAAGACTAATGTCAGAGTCATATGCGGTGCCAAATATACTAACCTGAAGCTCTGACCTCCGATGCTTTTGTCCTACTTGAGACGTGAATCCATCTCCCACCACCAGGTCCCGCTGAGAGCATTGGTTGGTAGCGTTATTCCTGCACTGATCTCTCACAGGCACTCAGTGTAAAGCAAGAATACAAACAGCTATTAGGCAGTGCGAATAGTTCTTCAGTCTGGTAAGAAAACAGTTAGTGACGATAAAAATAAAAGTATTTGGTGACACTCTTACCAGACACTGCATGAATTAAAAAAATATGGCTGCACCTTCCTGTAATGTAAATGACTTGTTATGATAGCCATAAGTATGTTCTCTAAAGGACTGTTTTTTCTATTCCTAGACACTAAACAATCATCTAAAAAGGGTAAGTAAGGGTCGTTTTCTCTTATCACATTTTCTATTTCTGTGTACACGATCTATCAAAGTGAATAGGAGTAGTTGGGCACTGGAGAGCACAGAGCACTATCTTTTTCGACTCACTTGATAGAGGTCAGATGGATTCTGTAACAGATAAATTAGAAACAAATTAGACATTCTTTATTTCAACCACAAGGCAGCAAATAAAACAGTACAGTTTGCAAATCAATTTACTATAAAATATGAGATTTAAATAAAAAAAAAAAACAAGTCTGGAGTTATTTTATTTCTACCTGGCAACCTATTCTAATTCAAAGGCACAACAAGAATTATGTGTTAATTGGTCCAGAAAAATACTGATTTTTATTTAATTGCAATGCATTTAGCATAACATATAACATGAAGCTTCAGGTTTATGAGCACAAGAGCTTCCCAACATTTCATTCTAGAGACAATAAAAACATTAGTTATTTCAGTAGTTATAATAAAATAGTTGTCCACTTTTACTACTATTATTACTCGTATATACTACAATATACTATTATCTGATGTCAGGAGATAAAGCTGGAAGCCTGCTTATTTTCATAGCACACAGCGGCAAGTACAGTGCAACAATCTGTCCAATCCTCTTTAGCAGAACCCTGTGGAATTCTAATGAAGAAGATCGAATGGGTTGAGTACTTATGGGGTGTCCCTGGTATAAATCTCCCACTTTGTACAAAAGTGAACAACCCCTTCATGTACATTAGTCAGTTTGTTATTCTAAGCGCACTCTTCCTTTAAGGGCACTCTAACCTCCAAAAAAGTGCTTAGTGCAACCAAATGCTAGTCTTAAATTATTCCTCTGTACGTGTGACCACCCCTCCTATGACATTATACCCCAGCCCTAGTTATATAGTAGCTACCCCTTGACACTAGGTCATACCTTTGTACTACTGTACTGTCTATAATGGGATTATCACACACTCATACAATTGACAAGAGAGCTCTGGGAGGAGAAAAGGTAATAACGAGAAAGTCCTATAACACAGATACATTATTTTATATCACTGTATTAATATTTCCATAAACGCAGTATGTAATTCAAAATGAAGAATAATAAGACTCCTGATTTATCACACACATTCGGAAGAATAACCAATGTCTATAAAGGAGGCTGTATAGTATTTATTTTATATTTTGTCCTATAAGAAAATATTTGTTATCTTCACATTAGATCAGGTACATTTGGCAGGACTTATATATAGAACACTATATTCATCTCTGTAGCACAACAGAATACATTACATAATACAAGATCTTGGCCATAGTGATAGGGGGGCATTGCTTTCCCAAATCCTCATTAGACAGATGTTGGTGATTTTCACCTGTTGGGTCAACATGGGTGGATACTGACGTGGGTAACAAAATTTCCCTGTAGCTCTAATTATTGAACCGATGTGAGGAAGTTTCAGCTGAAGATAAAGATTATAATTAGTAAATGTTTAGCGAGCGGAACAGGTATGGGAGAAACGACAGCTGGGCAGCATTTAGCAGACATATCTCTCCGGCAGGAAATGGCAGACTGGCACAGTACCAGCTGGACAAGTCATTCAATGTGGAATGATGGCAGCTGCAAGCCGGTGAAACATTCACTGTTAACTCTATTGACTTTCTTATTCCATCATAGTAATTACATAAGATGAGCAGTAAGCTGGTACAGTCCAAGAAATTTGAACTGCATCCATTATACATACATGATTCACAGGGGACAGGAATCATCATCATCATCATCATTTATTTATATAGCGCCACTAATTCCGCAGCGCTGTACAGAGAACTTACTCACATCAGTCCCTGTCCCATTGGGGCTTACAGTCTAAATTCCCTAACACACACACAGACAGACACACAGACTAGGGTCAATTTGTTAGCAGCCGATTAACCTACCAGTATGTTTTTGGAGTGTGGGAGGAAACTGGAGCACCCGGAGGAAACCCACGCCAACACAGGGAGAAGATACAAACTCCTTACAGATAAGGCCATGGTCCGAGATTGAACTCATGACCCCAGTGCTGTAAGGCAGAAGTGCTAACCACTTAGCCACCGTGCTGCCCCACAATATATGTAAAACAACCAGTAAATTATATGCTTATATTTGGTGAGTGGTGACGTCACGACTTAAAACATACTTGTCTATTCTCCTGAAATGTCCAGGAGAATCCTGAAATTCGGGGAGTCTTCCCGGACTTCCGACAGGGTAGGCCATCCTCCCAAAATCTGCTTTACTGTACCATGAAATAGGCGGGATGAGCCTTGATGGCGCGATTCAATGCGAATTGCATCTTAATGCCTCCGCACTCCATGATGACGTAAATCGCGTCATTGTGCAGAGGGATGAAGGGCTGTGATGACAAACATCAAGTCGTCGCTCCTTCCGCACTAGTTCCTTGGACTTCCCCTTTATGATCTCCAAAAAGTGGGCAAGTATGATCTGTATTTGGAGAGTAATGATGTTACGGTTGTACAATATACTCAGATTTGGTGATCAGCTATGTCACTTCTAGTGTGAAAGCAACAGAATGCATCATGGTCAGTGACGATAACCACACCTGGATATGAAGATCGACACGTATAAGCAACGTGATCGTTTTTTAAAATTAAGTTATCTATTATAACAAATAATACACTTTCTACTGCATATTAAGCTGGGAACACACTACAGAAATTTCGACCAACTTTTTATGCCGAGCGATTTTACATGTGATCGATGGTCCGATCGCTCGGTCCATGGACTGCATACACACTAGCCTTGTTTAGGACGATAAAGGAAAGAGCGGACGTCCCTTTAGCGACTTTTTACATCCATGTTGTTGTGAGCAATGACTGTAATTTCGTACTCACTGTTGTGGATCGGTCGGAAGTTTATACACACTACACAGCGGAAACGAGATTGGAACGAAAATATTAAACGGTACGACAAACCAAATGAGGAGATAATCGTGCATTTGGGCAGACTTTCGACCATCGTGTCACTGCACGCACTGATCCGACTTTTGAACGAGCGGTCGTATGTCGGCTGATTTAGCCGATTATTGGACAAAAACTGTGTAGTGTGTACCCAGCTTTAGAAGTCACGTCTGTGTTTCATGGACCGTATAATAGTGAGCAGCCAGCGGCCTTATGTTTGCATGTAACTAAATTGAAACTGGACTTTTCTCAAGAGGATGAGTAGAGTTAGTGTCCCGTTTAACAGCCATGTCCTGTACAAGTTGAGCTGCAGATTAATGACTGAAACATTCTTAGATAATAATATTATTTAAAAGCTATGTTGCACTATCCTATTTGTACACAATATAATTATGTAATTAAGTTTGTAATTTAGGCTCTTGAAAAAATATGGTTTTACCAGTTAAAAATATTTTGAATAATATACAGCACATCATCAGGACACAAAATGTGAAATTCCTACATTATAGCCATTTATCTATTTATTATTATATTATTATTATTATTATTATTATTATTAATATTGTCCAGATTTGTAGTGTTCATATTGTGCATAATATTTGAAAATATAGGTCAGCCAAATTGTCAGGAAATAGTCGAGTGATTGACCGGTAGATAATCATTAGACACAGTACACGTCTAAAAATATACTGTTGAAGATGCTGAAAATATTGTCTATATTCACACTGCAAGATGTTTAACCCGTGTTTTGTATCTTAGGGTATAAACATGGTACCTTTATCGGGCTGATGGGTAAGAGATCACTAAGTTCTGGTAAGTGCTTTGTTAAGTTTAAAAAACATTTAAATGGTATGCAAAAGGATACAACGTTTGGAATGTAGATGTATTTAGAGTTAAGATATGTTATATTTTTGTAACAACCTAACAAATTACAAAATGCACTAAAGTAATATTTTTTATTTATAATAACATATTTCCCAATAGATAATAAAATAATCATCATCATCATGTTATTTATATAGCGCCACTAATTCCGCAGCGCTGTACAGAGAACTCATTCACATCAGTCCCTGCCCCATTGGAGCTTACAGTCTAAATTTCCTAACATACACACACAGACACAGAGACTAGGGTCAATTTTGATAGCAGCCAATTAACCTACCAGTATGTTTTTGGAGTGTGGGAGGAAACCAGAGCACCCGGAGGAAACCCACGCAAGCACAGGGAGATCACACAAACTCCACACAGATAAGGCCATGGTCGGGATTCAAACTCATGACCCCAGTGCTGTGAGGCAAAAGTGCTAACCACTAGGCCAACATTTTTATTTGTTTTACCTGCCTTATTATTGAAGAAACTGCTTTAAAAAGGGCCGGTGTGGAGCCTTCAGTGAGCCCAGAGCAAGGCTCCTAGTAAATAAACTTTGTGTAATATTCCTTGTTTTGCAATTTATTTGGGCTATCTTTATTTTGAATACTGATATTCCTATAGAATCTGCAAGGAGCTGGGAAAAGCTAATTCCATTCAACAAATTATTTCACCTGCTTAAAACACTATGCTTTGTATTATTATTTACTGAAATGACTCCTCATAATTGAAATCTGACTTCTGCCTGATATTGCCTGTTAGTAACTCAAAAACATACCATTGCTGTCATTTGACATATAGGTTGTGAATAGCTGACTTTCCTAAGCTACATTTGTAACCATGAAAAAAACAAAACATTGCACAGTTTGTTTCCATGATGTTAATGAAGTTTGTTCACAGATAAACTGTACGATAGCAGCAAAAGGGTGTTTTTTTCTTTATGTACATGTTATTTCAGGCACAATTATCAGTTATTTCAGTAAGATGCAGCTCCAAGCATAATGATTTTAATAAAGGAACATCATTTTTGAGTGAGGTTACCCATTAAAGGGATTGCAGAGTATCCCTATATTAAAAATGATTATCTGCTTTTGAGAGCAATCCGCCTATGTGTAGTCTATGCTGGCGAGGAGGGCATATAATTGATAGTTGTGGCCACCAATCACATACTGCCTTTGCCAGCTCTCAACCCGCCTCCTCTGGCCTGGAACACACACCCTCTCAAACTTCTCCAAGTCAATCGCTGCTAAAAGTCGCGGTGGGCATTTAACTCAATGTCACTAAAAAAACACTATAAAATCTGAATCCTGTTGATAATAATTATAGATATATTTCCTAATTGTTTACGATGCATTTTCAAATTAAAACAATTTTCTCTTCCCCAGGAAAATACTGACAATAGATATTAGCACATCATAAACAACAATAAGCTTTTTAGACCTTTATTATTGTTTAACATACAAGACACACTCAGATTTCAAGGGATTTTGACGTACCAAGTAGCATTTCTATTGTATAATACTAAATATGCGTTGTTGTTTGTTTTGCCTAATGTGACATTTAATTTATTAGTTTGAGTACAAAGAATTTGCTAAAGGCTTCATAGTCTCCCAATTGTCCATAAGAAGGGGAGTCTCGGTTTTGGGGGATATCATTTCCTAGCCTTACTTTTCATTTAATACAAATTATTATTATCATTTATTTATAAGACGCCACAAGGTTTCCACAGCGCCGTACACAGTACAAACAATGGACAGTACAGGGAATAACAGTTCAGAACAATAAACGAGTAGTACCAAGACTTCAGAGGCTCCAGGCAAGGCAAATATATTGAAGTTGGAGCAGACGAGAAGGTAGAGAGGGAGGAGGGCCCTGCTCATAACACCTTACATCCTAAAGGGAGGGGAGACAGACGGCCGGCACAAAGGGAATCAGAGGAGGGGAGCACTTGCTCTGAGGAGGAGCGAGGTGAAGAGAGAGAGCATGGAGAGAGGGTTAAGTGGAAGGCTGGTAGGCTTTGTGAAAGAGATGAGTTTTGAGTGCCCGTTTGAAGGAGCACAAGTTAGGGGACAAACAGATGGAGCGTGGGAGGTCATTCCAGTGCAGGGGGGCAGCTCGGGAGAAGTCTTGAATTCTGGAGTTGGATGAGGTGATCAGAGTGGAGGAGAGGCGACGGTCATTGGCTGAACGCAGGGACCGGGCGGGAGTGTGGATGGAGAGGAGGTTGGAGATATAGGGGACAGTAGAGTGGGAGAGAGCCTTGTAAGTGATGGTAAGAAGTTTAAAAAGGATTCTGTAAGGGAAGGGGAGCCAGTGTAAGGCAGAGAGGGGAGGCAGAGGAGGAGTGGTGAGAAAGAAAGATAAGTCTCGTAGCCGCATTGAGAATAGAACGAAGGGGGGGCGAGGTGAGAGCAGGGGAGGATTGCATTACAAATGATTGCATTACGTTGCAAGCTTTATGATGAATGATGCATGGGGTATTTTGGCATTTTAGATTAGAGAGGATAAATTATTATTATTATTATTATTATTATTATTAATGTCATTATTATTTATCTTGCAATATCCATTGTCTTTAGCTGGAATAAGCACAGATTTTTTGGGAAGTGGCTTTAGCCATTACTTTCATTTTTGTTAAAACCAAAAGTCATTAACATCTTTTTCTTCTATAACTCCCATTGTAAATGTTGCAATCCTTTAAATCTAACAGATACATAATGTACGTGAACTTACAAGGAGACTTAGAACGTCAGGAAGATGCAGATTTATTTTGATGCCTTAATAAACTACTTTTGACCAATGCCCATCCTAAATTTCACCTATTCCATGATCTGTATTTCACTATCCTACTATACAACAAAGAGTTCTAGAATCATAAGGGTTTCCCAGGGTGGAATAATTCTCCTTTAAAATAATATCACCCCATGTATGTCAAGAGCACAACAAGTAGGCAAGGAGAGGAAATTGCAAACCTAAATGTTAAAACCTTTCTTCTTTCCGGGTGGGCTATTACGACAGAAAAATACATTACCCATGCATCCAAGAAGACAGGGTAATTTTGCTCTTGTTAATGCCCTTTGATATCTTGTTTAAAGCCTATTCTGTATAGAGAATGTGTCTAGTACAACCTAATAAGGAGGAGAGATCCATTCCATGAAATTACTATAAGAATCAGTATTCTGAGTGGCCTTTTTTTTTTTTCTTGATGTAGAAAAACATCCAAGATTTCGAAAGAGAGAGGGAGAAGTATTTTCTTTATATAACAGACAATGCTGCTGGGAAAGACCATCTGTTGTTATAACAAAAGCCTCAGAATATTGGATTTTCCAACATGATCAAAACAACGCCCGAAATAAGTCACATTCAATGAAGGATTGCCCTTTTGAAGACAATAACATGCTTGTAAAGTGTATACAAATAATTATCTTCATTCAGAGCCTAATTTGCTAATTAATACTGAGAAAAGTCATCACATGCTTAAATTAACTCTAACAAGCAAAGGGCACACGTTATTTGTTCACAATGTAATGTCAGCCAGAACATATGACAACATATGTACTGTAGTCAAATTCAAAGAACATAAAAAAAAATCCCCAGGGGATTTTACTTATGCAGGACGACTTCTATTATTAGAAATGTGCTTCATATACGTATATAGTGAGAATAAGCAATTTGAAAAAAAGCAAACGATAGTAAACAGTTTTTGTTGACATGATATTGCTGATGTCATTGATGTGATCATGTGATCACATCATGTGATCACTGTTAAATATCCACGTAATGGTGCAATGATATCTATCAGATTATTATAGGGCGCGTTGGAAAAAGCCACCGGAGGATGATCATAATCGGCCTGTGGGTCATCTGCTGGCCACACTAACAAACTGCAAAGCAGCCAGATGTTCCCCAATCTGCAAACCCACTTATGTGGACAGCGATAGGGCTTTTATTTGGGAGTATCTTATAGAAAGAGTAACCAATGAGCAATGAGTGAGACTTAGAGCTTGGATAAATAAAAAACATGTTTAACCGTTTTGGCCATTTCCTCAAAGGATGAACTTGCAAATAGTTAAAAATATCTGTTTTCCTACATCACAGTGTCCTTTGCAAACAACGATCCTGTTAAGAAGCATTCGCGTAATAACTGCTGGTCCTGTATTGTAGTTTGTATACAGGTATCAAATGCTGCCTATACAGGGATTTGGATAGCCATTTTTTATTTTTTTAGACGGAGTTGGCTTCACATCATTGCACGTGCCCCATACCAAAATTTGTTGCAGGGCCAGCGATGTCGGTCTAACTTCCCGAGGCCGCTGCCATGTGGGGCTTCTATACACATATACCGGTCCCTCCTCTGCTGTTCTGTGCGTGCATGGCGATTAACGCAAGAGCAGTGCAGCCTCAAACGGGGTCTCACTGCACACATGCAGGTCTCCACGCATGTTCAGAAGAGCAAAGCGGGAGGATTGACATTAGCACCGCATTGGTGGTAGTTTCACCACTGGTGCTGGTCAACATGACATATAGCAGTGGGTGGGATCCTGTGAACGAGGATCCCCAATTCTGTCAGTGTGTTGACGTATGTTGCCCAGTTGCTTGGATCATACGCCATGCAATTGGATGCAGACATTTTGGCCACCCATTCGAAATGTGCCCATGGACAGAGGCTTACAGTACAATTACACCGATTGGGTGGGAAATTTATAAAAGTAACCCACACACCTTGTCCCTTCTGACCTTAGTTGTGGGGATCCCGTCTTTGGGACTCTTGCCCTCACACAGAAGGGCCAGATTTAGAGTAGAGTAGGCCGCAAGCTGGATCTTCTGCCCCTGTCATCTCATCACTTCCACTTGAACACTGATTTATCTTACAGGATACCAGAGAGGATGGGGGCTCAGAGATGGGGCCGGCCCCACAGGTAGGGTAAGGGGAGCCTACCTACTAAAAGGAGGAATATTCATTTAAGAAGTCACCACCCATAAGTCTCTTTCCTGAAATATATTCTGTTTTGCAACATTTGTATAGACTGTTGGTTTTATATAAAACATTGTTTCTTGTAAATTATACCTTGAAAATTATCACAATATCCACAGGGGGATTAAATGTCTTCTCTACATCGTCATCCTTTAATTTTGCTGCTTCATTAGTTGATTTTAAATATTCATTCATTGAGTAGTCCAGTGAGCTTTAGGAGTTATCTGATTTTTGGTGTTGTCTCCTCGTTACTTCCTTTCTAACCGGAGTATCAATTTGTTTTCCAGAGTCTGCAGAGAGGATCACTGATTTGAATCTCTACAGAAGACGTAAATAAAAGGTCCCTCCGCTATATATTATTAACTGTGGATTACGGAATGTAAAATAGGTTGTTTCTTTAAAAGGCTGAATGACTTTAGCGGAACATGTATTCAATAAAATATTTGTACTGATGCTGTTGTGTAAAGCACTTCTTGGAGACTACATACAATCACTTGGAAAAGGAAGCAGAAGAACACACACTCTTGGATATTACATATGGGGCACTGGCACCTATCCCATTGCTCTGGGATTTGCAGGCAAGACAGCAGCTTTACAGACAACTATAAAATTTGGCTAGATAGTGAGCAAACTGAGTCAGTCCATAGTCAGTCCATACATGAGATTAGCACATGTTTTGCAAGAAGAAAAACCTGTAAAAACAAAATGTTGTGTGTCAGGTGTTTAAATGGGTAAAAATGGGATTTAGCTGACAGATTCAGGAGTGTGTCCTTAGCAGTGCTTAATTTGTACATAAAGAAGAAGCAGAACTCCTATGAATACTACACCAAGACAAATAGTGGGCACCAGTGGAGGGGGCATTGCCAGTCAACCATGCGCTCCTCCCCAACTAGCCCCTTCCTTTGTCCCTTGTAATGCTACACGCATGGCTGGTTACTGTATGTGGCTTGCCCTTCATGCTGCCCTGCATTGACTGATATAGAATGCACAGAGCATTCTACTGACTGATGTACAATACATAAAGCATTCTACTGACTGATGTACAATGCACAGAGCATTCTACTGACTGATGTACAATGCACAGAGCATTTTACTGACTGATATACAATACATATATCATTCTACTGACTGATGTACAATGCACAGAGCATTCTACTGACTGATGTACAATGCACAGAGCATTCTACTGACTGATGTACAATACATAAAGCATTCTACTGACTGATGTACAATGCACAGAGCATTGTACTGACTGATATACAATGCACAGAGCATTCTAGTGACTGATGTACAATACATAAAGCATTCTACTGACTGATGTACAATGCACACCGCATTCTACTGACTTATGCACAATACATGGGGCATTCTATTGACTTATGTACAATGCACAGAGCATTCTACTGCCTGATATACAATACAAAAAGCATTCTACTGAATGATGTACAACACATAGAGCATTCTACTGATTGATATACAATACATAAAGCATTCTATTGACTGATGTACAATGCACAGAGCATTCTACTGACTGATGTACAATGCACAGAGCATTCTACTGACTGACGTACAATGCATAGAGCATTCTACTGACTGATGTACAATACATAAAGCATTATATTGACAACATAAAATACAGAGAACATTCTACTGACCCCTATGTAGTACAGAGTGTTCTAGTGATCTCTACAATGTAGAAGGAATTCTATTGACCGATATACACTACAAAAAGCATTCTACTGACTGATATACCATACAGAGAACATACTACTTACTGGTATGCAATACAGAGGGCATTTTACTGCCTGGTATACAATGTAGAGAGCATTCTAATGACTGGTATGCAATATAGAGAGCATTATACTGACATATACAATATAAAGAGCATTTTACTGACCAATATAATATACCTGAGTATATTATATTGGTCAGTATAACATACCTGAGTATTGTGTGAGCTGAGACCGGCACCTGTGATGCAGCCACTGCTTCTGGGTAGGAAGAGCAGAAGCACAGGCAGTGGACAGTAATGTTGTGAAGAGATGGGAATATGAGCTTGAGAGCTCCACCAAGGCAGCAGGCTGCTACCCCGTCCGATCCGGTCAGTGAGTTGAGCATGAGGTCTGAGTTTACACTCATCAGTGACCTAAGTGTAGTCGAGGATGGGGACTGGTCTTTAATGTGAATTATCCAGGTTGAGGGTGACTGCAACCATGCAGAGGTACAGGAGGGAGAGTTAAGCTGAGAGCACATCTATGCAATTAACGTGCAGATCACACGATTCGCAACCATTCTGTCAGATATTGCAGGAGTGTGTACACTCCCACAATCATATCTTATTGCACCGAAACACATTGCATCTGTTGATTTGTTTTTCTAAACTACCTAAATATCACAATCAATGATGGAACGATGTCGGTCAAATGTAGACGTGTGTACACACTCACGACCAGCAGTGTAGGCAGATATCTGTGGACTGTGCAGAGTCAGGATCTTTTCAGCCGATGGTTATGACAGATGAAGAGCACAGGACTAAATGTAAACCTTGTACAACGCGTATAGTGTGTACACATGAATCGGCTGCTGATCGGGACTTTCAGTCATTGGTAAAATCGTTACAGAAATATCATCTGAAGTAAGATTGCATAGGTGTGACTGTGTACCCAGCTGTACAGTGACAGACACACCATGTGAAAATCGTAAAGACTGACCAAGGAAAGAAATGTGTGATATGCGGCACTCAGAGAACCAAATATTTAAAACTTTTAAAACTTTATTGGTATGCATTCAAATATTTTCATGAGAGTCTTCTGTGTGATACTCAAGACAAACGAAATATTAAAACATGGATATAGTAATGTAGAACCAAGAAAATTACTGTTAAAACTAGCAGATTTACACTGCTAATGCGCCACAGGCTCCTATGATATAATTGAATATACTGCTGTAGGTCTGGTGGTTAAACACTGTGGATAGTAGACTGGGATCCACTGCTGAATAATATAATAACAGCAAGATCTTTATAATGTCCCCTTCTATGTCAAAGTGAGAGTGGGGTATCCTAGTATAATACCCTTTCCCTGTCCTCATGCTGTATGGGCACACTATTATAAATTGCCCTAGCAAATATATCTGTGCTTTTGCAGAAAAGTTTAACCAGTTGGAGGGGTTCTAATATGAATAAAACCACCCCAAACTCTGATAAGTAAATGGGGTGTCTCTAGTTTATAGCTCTTATCCACCCCTCTACCGTAAATTGTTCTCACACGGTGACATTCTGTATTCGGGGTTAATAGTCTATCCCTGTCTGGATACGGTTTCTAGCTCCTAAGTAATGTCCCTCCACAAAAATGGCTAAAAATATCTTTAGTTATAATATATGATATGGCATACTACATAGAGAGCCGGTGGCGCGTGTAACGCCAACACGCGTTTCGCTAATGAGAGATTTATCAAGGCAACCCGGCCGAGCCTTCCTATTGGGTATTTATAGTGGAGGGAACTCCCATCCGTGACCTCATGTTTGGCAACGTTGTTACTACAGGAACGGGTGTTCGTTGACTGATACTCTTGTCAACCAATAGAGCAGGCGAGGTCGTCCACCTCCCCATGACTCTGATTCGAGGGCAGGGAAATATAAACATAGTTATGCCAATTATAAGACAGATAGGATCAAGAGGGAGAGCACTTCCATTTTTTTATTTTTTTTTATACAAAATGTCCAAAAAGTTGTCAACACATATGTGGACATAAGGAAAACTTATAGTTGATATGGAGCATTTTGCCAGCAATATGGCAAGAATACCATAGCCACCCTGTCAGTATGCCATATAGGAATAAAAGGTAAAAATTGCGGAATAAATGAAAAGTGCACCGATTAGACACACATTCCCTTTCACTGAACTACAAAAAGTATGTGGGGTATCAGAATAGGGGACCATTACTCAAGATAGTATAAAAAGAGCATTAGGTTTAATAATAGTGTTCCATTCAGACTAAAAGGACATTGGTAGTTCAACAGAAATTTAAAAATGGAAGAGAATAATAAATATATAAGAAAATACTTGTTACCACCCTTAGTGATATCTGTCAGTTCGAAATCACCTTGCCAAGTAAGAGTGCATGGGCTAAATTTACTAAACTGCGGGTTTGAAAAAGCGGAGATGTTGCCTATAGCAACCAATCAGATTCTAGCTGTCGTTTATTTAGTACATTCTGCAAAATGACAGCTAGAATCTGATTGGCTGCTATAGACAACATCTCCACTTTTTCAAACCCGCAGTTTAGTAAATATACCCCCAATACTACAATGCCATGGATTAGTTTCACAGTCAACAGGGTTAGGTAAATTCAGGTCCTATTGCAGGTTTAAAAGTCCCTACATAGAAGATAGCTGTATGATAGTATCAGGAAGTGTATAGTCAAAAATCATAAATAGACCATAAAATTATTATGGTCATTGAGACCACGTGAGGCCAAACTGTCCATCAGGAAAAACAAATTTGAATCTCTCCTTAGAAGTTCCTGATTGAGGTCTCCCCCTCTCAGACCCAACTTAATCTGCTTCATGGCGAAGGTCTGCAGTCTTTGTGGGTTACCATCATGGCACTTCATAAAATGCCTCGCCACCGTAGTCGGTTGTTTGAAGTTATCAGCATCCCTTTTGGCTCATTTAATATTAACCACATGCTCCAAAACTCTTTTTTTGAGAGGTCTGCTTGTCATGCCCACATAGTGTAAATTACAGGGGCAGGTCAGGCAGTAGATTACATTAGGAAAATTGCAATTAAAAAAACCTTCAATCCTCCACATAATCCTTAGTTTGGACCATAAATTGACAAGCCCAATAGGTACCGCATTTATAGAAACCAATGGGTTTTTTGGAAATTCCAAATTTGGAGGGTAAAGTACTGTGCACAATGCAGTCCTTCAGATTCCTAGACCTACGCCACGTACAGCCAAGGGAGTGGGCTCACTCACACTTTTGCCTAAGAACACAACCATGGATAAAGAATGGTACGAAGACATCCTCCAAGAGCAACTAATCCCAACCATCCAAGAACAGTTTGGGGATGAACAATGCCTCTTCCAGCATGATGGAGCACCTTGCCATAAAGCAAAAGTGATAACTAGGTGGCTCGGGGATCAATACATCAAAATTTTGGATCCAAGGCCAGGAAATTCCCCAGACCTTAGTCCCATTGAGAACTTGTGGTCAATCCTCAAGAGCCAGGTGGACAAACAAAAACCCACAAATTCTGACCAACTCCGAGCATTGATTAGGCAAGAATGGGCGGCAATCAGTCAGTATGTGGCCCTGAAGTTGATTGACAGCTGCCAGGGCGAGTTGCAGAGGTTTTCAAAAAGAAGGGTCAACACTGCAAATATTGACTCTTTGCATAAACTTAATGTAATTGCCAATAAAAGCCTTTGACACTTATGAAAGGCTTATAATTTTACTTCAGTATACCATAGCATCATCTGACAAAAAGGTCTAAGAACACTGAAGCAGCAAACTTTGTGAAAACCAATACTTGTGTCATTCTCAAAACTTTTGGCCATGACTGTACTTTGGAGACTGTTCATATGTTTAGTTTAAACAGAAAACAAGCAGCTCCTAACGGATATGATTACTTCCGAAAAGATACTCAAAAGACAAATCTTCTAAAAGTCTCTCCATCAACTTTCTGAAGGGCACTCGGTCATCTTGAGATTTTAAAAAAATATTTTTACCCTTAGGTCACAGAAAGTCCTTCATTTAGATCATGAAATATATGAAATTTACAGGGGCTGCATTTGCAGAAACAGCAGACATTTTCAAGAAGGTATTTGTTATACAAGATTACAGGTATTAACGTGAACACCGGTAGAGTGGAATACGGCTTTTGAGGGAAAATTGAAAACAGCTTTAATATTTTTTCCTATGTTTTTGGATCAATAGAAAGCTTGATATTGTGTCCTTTATTATTATGCTATTTACTAGATTCATATAGATGATCTCTTAAACACATTTCATATTTTTTTTTTTTTTCATTTTAGTTAGAACAAAGACTGTGCATGGTATTGTCTATGTTGGTTTATCTCACGAGACAGCCGAACTTTAAATTCTATATTATTTTCTTAATTTGCCCACAAGATACCATAAATAATGCAAACGAAAATTTAAATTGTGCCCTGCGCCTCTCCTGTGGATTGAGATGTCAAAATTTACATAAATGACAGCGGACTATATTCTACTTTGATTTTCTTACAGGATCATTTCACAGTTATGAAGCTCTGAAAATGGGGTGAGAGCAAATAAATGTGGGAGGGTTTTTAACACAATAATGAGGTTGCTGCTATGCAGAAAATTGAGCGTGGATTAATACAGTGTGTTTCTCTGTCTTTTTATTTCAAAGGATGCAAACATGTACCTCATAGTTTAACATTAAAAAAAATATGCATTTAGGGCCTGATTCATTAAGACACATAAACACGTGCTGTGTTTTGCATAAAATCGTTCTATGTATGAGCAGAGACAAACCTAATGCCAGAGCACGCAGGAATGTCCAATTCATATGCGCGTGCAATGTACCCTTACTGCAACCTATGATTTCAGGTGCGGAACGGGGAGGAGAATGAGTGTATGCACGTAATCAATGTACAGTAAGGGTGGGCAAAGCTTGAGCGCACGCAGAAGCGTCCGATTCTAGCTTTTAGCATGAGTGCACCAGCTACAGGTCTAGTGCAAGTGCCGATTACTAGTGATGGCGGCGGTGTATGCATGCTGCAACTGTAAAAATACATTTGTTACACAGTGTAATGAAATAATAAATATTTAGTATTCATAATTCAACAGTATACAGTTCTATGATCAGAACACAGAGCCCTCATGCCACCACAGCACAATATTGCAATAGTATTACAATAGTTATATAGTAATAATCTCCGCAAATTAAATATACCAAATAAAATGCACAATATGATAATATACCATGTATAATATGCCAAATATGTAGTATGCCATGCAATATACATACAACATAAAGTGCCAAATAGGATATATAGCATTATGTGTAAGGAGCCCCTGTTCTCTGGCGTCCCTGCCGTCACCATGACGATCGGGATGTCACTTCCGGTCTCCGTGTCCTGGTTACCTAGGCAACAACCAGGACACCTGCATCTCCCTGCTGCCGCGCCCGGCCAGCTGTCAAACAGCCGGGCGGGCACGCACAGGATTAGTTAGGACAGCCTCCCAGGGCTGATTGTAGTGACTATTCTCGTTGCAGCCATCTGGCTGATTACTATGCAGCTGGGCACTGCATTGGCTGGCAGGTACATTCATCAATTAAATAAAACCTGGGAGTGCTTTTCAGGGCTCTGCTCTGATTGGCTCTTAGCATTATTTAAGGCAGTGAGGACTGAGCCTCACTGCCAGTTATAGCATTCTGTTCCAGTACTGCTGCCTGCTCCTGTTCGTGTTTGGTGTTGAACCTTGAATTGATTTATCAGTGTATGACCTCTGCCTGTCCCTGGATTCTGAACCATTGCCTGTGACCTTGACCTTTTGCCTGTCCCCGGATTCTGAACCATTGCCTGTGACCTTGACCTTTTGCCTGTCCCTAGATTCTGAACCATTGCCTGTGACCCTGACCTTTTGCCTGTACCCGGACTGGGAACCATTGCCGGTGACCCTGACCTTGCTGGTACATGATATCTCCTCCGGTGCTCTGTCCAGTCCGCAGATCTCTGGCCTGCCTCTGCTCTGTGTACTACCTCCTGTACCTGTGCGCTGCCGTGTAAGTATAAATTTATACTACTCTGAGCATAAGTCCTGGGGGCATCTGAGTATCTGTGAGCATAACCAGTCTCTACGGGAAAGGCGGCTAAGAAAAATCAAGACCTCTTCTAATAGTTCTATGAGTTTATGCAGCACTGGTTGCTGTAACATTATGCCCAGATATATGCCTTGGATGTGCCCACTAGGATGCCCCTTGATTTCTTCAGCTGGCACTTACATTGGTGTGCTGCCACTTTCTTCTGACCTGTATCTCTCCTTCTGGTCTCACTGATTTCGATGCAGTTAGTTTATTCCATGCAGAGTGTCCATTAAATATTTTGCCTTGGACAGACTTCTCCAATCTGGTAGATAGAATAGACATCCCAATCTTGTGACTAGGCTACAGCAGATTTATCAACCTTGGGCAAACTTTAGAGCAGACCTCTCAATCTGGAAACTCTACTACAGCAGATCCTGCCGTCTAGTGGCTGGTGTTGAGTAGATCCCCAATTCTGGAAGCTAGTGTTGAAAACACCTCCCAATCTAGAGGCCAAATTAGAGCAGACCTTCAACTCTGGTCACCAGCATAGAGCAGATATAAAAATCTGGTGGCTGGAGTAGAGCAGATACAAATTTAGTGGCACCTGTAGAGCAGAACTACATCCCCCTCAATCTGGTGGTGGAGTAGTGAATACTTTCAAACATAGTGCATAGAGTAGAGTAGACTCCCCATTCTGGTGGCTTGTGTTGACCAGACTCTACTTTATGTTGGATAGTGTTGAGTACACCGCCAGTGGCTACTGTTGAGCTTCCAATCGGTGGTCAGTGTAAAGTAAACCTCCCAATCTGGTGGTCATTATTAAGAAAAACCCCAGACTGGTGGCTATCATAGATCTAAACCATAGGCTGCTTGTTCTTTACTAAGGGGAAGGAGCAACTGTGAGCTGTCTGCTAGATGTTACCGGCAGTTTAGGGTGAGGAGCATTTACTGTGATATGGGGAGGGAGACTGAATGTACTGTGCTGAGGGAGGGTGACATGTAAAGCACAGAGGAGGGGGGGGGGTGTCCACACTGGGCTAATACCAGCCCTGCGCACATCTGATACACATACACCCAGCTATGTCATAAGCACCAGAATTGTTTTTTTAACATCTGTTTTGACAGTGAAAAAAGCGTTTCCTATTCAGTCTGAATGAATGAATGCAGCAGGTACATCTTCCCTCTCCTGTATGAATGAACCTACTGAATTCGAAAATACACCCAATAAAATCATAAAAGTTACTAGAAATAAGAACGTTCCTATTAGCTTCAGAGGTCAAACCTCAATCAACCAATAAGACGTGACTAGCCAGTGCCGTCAATCATCATCATAGGTGCATATTAGCGCTAGCCCTCAGGCTCCTGCAAGTGATATGGCTGCTGACAGGGGTATCTACGTCTCCGTGTGCGTCTGTCTCTGTCACAATGACACAAACATGTCCTTATTCTACTTGGACTGTGTTTGGCCACCGCCTTCCAGTTTCACTTCTCCAAGCAGATGTCCCTCTTAGCACCTGTCCTTACTGTACTCCACGAGCACGTGAAGTCCTCTGATCCGCCATTCAATGTGCAAAGAGCTGCAAGTGTCAGATACGTGTGGCTGAAAATAGCGTCTCAAGTTGTGCACAATGAAACAATTTTTGCGTGTGATGCATATTTACAATGCAGAAATTTACTTGCGTCTAACACTGTCTGCTTTTAGCAATTGATGTCTCTGTAATAAAAACATTTCAACTTGCAGGGACTATACATTGTAGGGCAAACTCACCATGTTTATTTATTTACAACCAGAACATTACCCCACTGAGAAGCTGCACTGGACGTGTGATTAACACTTTCATGGAATGGATGGGTGTACTAAAGGAAGCCCCTAATTAGACAGCCACCAACAAATCAGGATCCACATTCAAACAATAGTTCTGTCCTAACAAAAAAAAAATGTTGTCCGGTGCTCAGAAACAAACAACATATAAATCACTATGTGTCAGCATATATATAATGGAGAATTTTGTGCACAATATAGCTATATTGGGATATAAGCTCACCTGCCAGCATCAAGGCATCTACTGTAGATGAGTCCCCTAAAATGTCTAGTAACGGCCTTGCCATCATCTACCATCATCATTATTCCGCAGTGCTGTACAGAAAACTCATTCACATCAGTCCCTGCCCCATTGGAGCTTCCAGTCTAAATTCCCTAACATACACACAGACAGAGAAAGAGAGAGAGAGACTAGGGTCAATTTTGACAGCAGCCAATTAACCTACTAATATGTTTTTGGAGTGTGGGGGGAAACCTGAGCACCCGGAGGAAACCCACACAAACATGGGGAGAACATACAAACTCCACACAGATAAGGCCATGGTCAGCCAAACTAAATTTGGCCCACTGTGATCCCGTCATTTGGTTTGATTGATCACAATTGTGCACTTATGTCCAAACATGGCAACAGATCAAGTAGTTGGATCAAATGATCCGATCTGCTTGTGTATGACCAGCATTATGCTGACCTATATATGGGTCGATCCTATCACTGTACAAACAAAAAGATCCATTACCAAATTTGCCGTATACTTTCATGTCTAAAATGGGCAGACCTTCGCTAAGGCCAAGAAATCAACACATGGATGCACATATCGATAATAGACATTTTCCAACCAGACTTCGACCATACCTGATAATAACCTAACTAATTTTGTTTGTGTTTTTTTCAAACATCACATTCATTTTTGTGGTCATACACAAAATGGTATTGGGCAAATACGCCGACTGGCACGCATCTGCAGTTACGCTTCCTTGTGAACAAAGAGGCATTGTTCTGGTCTAAAAAAGGGACAAAGGAGTCTATTTATGATCGCATATTTCTCACATTCATTGCTTATGAATGATAATAAATTAATTAGCATGAAAATGTATTAATTTGATTCGCCAGGATATCGGCGAATGATCTATAGTAAAGTGATCCCAATCGAAGTCAGAGCTTGATAAATAGGGTATTTTCCCAGTCCCCATAGACATCTATGGGGACTGCATTTGCAATAAAAAAGGTTGGGACCACAGCAGATATCACAGATATCTCTAATAATAAAAAAAGTTTCCTTACTTTAAAAGGCGTTAATCCTCTGACTTCTGTAGTTTCAGGGGCTTAAACCTCTTACCTCTTCGGAGATTTATAAAAAAAAAAAAAAGGCCTTAAGTGACTTTGGTTATTACCGTAAGTGGCTAAAAAGCAAAAAAAAAAGAGCAAATGATTGAATAAAAAAGTTAAAGAACAACATTATGCTTCCTTATCTTTGTCTCTCAATGTGATATTCCTAGTTTACTTATCATGCTCTGGTTTGCAAATTTTGCAGTCAATATGTACATAAAATGTCTCTTACCAACTGGCTGAGAATACAGAAGGTTGATATTTACCAAACACAACCCCACATGCAAAATGTAATCCTTCATTCAATAAATATATACTTTATATTGTAAACACAGATATTTAATGGACCCTTTGATGTCAGAGAGACTTCTTCCCGCTTTTAGCCTTGTAGAGATGTCATTATCTTGCTCCTTCCATAAAGAACATAATTGTTTGTCTAAGAAGCTAATTACAAAATACTGAGCTGTCAGTTACTCTGTGGCCATAATTAATAGCCCATTGTGATCAGCATATAGAATAATTCATCATTGCATTTAAGAGAGGCAATCAGACAAACGTGGATGAGCAGTCAAAGGAAGAGAGAACAACTGAATCATTCTTCATTGTTGCTTCCTTTTCTGGTACACAGTACACTATATGCATATAACATGGGGGGATCTCTTGCTCGGATCCTAATATATATGTAAAGTGCTTTATTCTACACTGTATTTCAGGCAAAACTACTATTTTAATGGTATTTACTCAGAGTGTTGAATGTGGCTATTTGTATTCTATTATTATTGTAAAGCCCAACGCAGTCATATAATAAAATGAAGGAGCGGAGCTCGCTTGCGTGAAAATTTTAATGAATGAACACTCGCTCCTAGTCGTATTGCACTGGAATAATATATGTTGCCTTGTAAAGCAACAGGCATGGTGTATGGTGTTACAACCCCTTAATCTAATCCATACCTGAACTCCACTTTTTAGCCATGTTGTTACAGGAAGTATCAGTGGTGTAACTATATCATCTTCTTGGAAAAGTACTTCAGGGGTTAAATTCCCCCTCCACAGGGAACACTCAGGAGTTAAGTAAATTTAGTTATCATTGTTATTTCTGTTTGCTCCCTATTGTCCATTAGTGAGCTCTACAGACAGCCAGGAGCCGGACCCGGCAGGGGTCACCTGCGGGAAGACACCTGGGGAGGTAGGGGATGGGGCTGGATAGTGTAAGCAGCCCACCAATCGAGACCTTATGCAACTCCCCTGGACAGGCAGATCCCAAGGTGGGATTAGGAGGTGATAAAAGAGGCTACCCTAGGAGCTGGACAGGTGTGACTATCTTTTGGCCAAGAGGTGATGCTCTGCCAGAGATGCGCTGTGGGACATATCTCACGGGATTTATTTGAACTGATTTCCTCATTTGTTGGACATGCTATCGTTACGGGACCGTGCTGTATTTAATCCTGTTCTGCAGAATAAATCATCCTTCTATTTTTTCCCTAATACCGTGTCCGAGTGATTTGGAAACCACGTATCTTCACATGCCTATTTCAGACTTAACTATCAAACACCTTCCCATATAAGTGACTGCAGAGCTGTTAACTTCTCCTACTGCCTCATAAGAAAATGTAATAAAGAATTATACTATCATTCTACATAATGTCAAAGTCGAATAATTGAATGAAGTCATTTTAAATTAACAAATATCGGTTATTATAGATTTCTGTGCAAATGCAACTTGTGCGCATCAGTATACGAATGTTAAATACACAATCACATAGAAAAACACAGCAAAACACAGCAAATACACTTATACTCACTTGTACATTTGTAAATAGTTCACTTTTACTAGTGTTCCAATTCACATCATGTTATTAGTAAGACTTAAAGGTTATTTATACAAAGATACATTTACATTAAAGGTATTTATGGTTCAGGTCTTAAGAAATGTATGGTGTTTGGTCTTATATTAATCCACAGTTTAACAGCAGGAATCCGGAATCATCAGAGAAGCGATCACACATAGCGATTGCTAGTTATGATTAGCATAAGATTCATTTTCAAAAATACTCTGTTAATGGGTTGGTTTAAACCAGTTTTTCGATGGGAAGACCCCTATGCAGCTGTTGGAGTGAGTTGCCCCCACCTTTGGAAAGGCATAGTTTGAACTGACCTATGGCCTGCATTGTACTGGACTGACTTGACCCCTGGACCAATGAAGAAAGATCTCTGTGTTATCTTTGTATATATTGTGACATCATTACTGTTGTTTTAAATCTAAACTTCACAAAAACAAACACTGACCCAGCAACAGTCTCTCTCACAAGGCAGACTTCAGGATTGGATGGGCTATTACTAGATTCCAGTGCGCTTTGTAATGTATCGGTTATACTTTCTTATACTTTATTGTAGTTTGTTATGCTTTGCAATATTTTGCTATTAAGTCTCTTGTGCGTTGGAACCACATTAATCGCATCGGACAATCTTTATTGGTGATGATAGAAATGGACATAAAATTAATAAGACAACTGAGGTTTATAGCCAAATCCTCTTTATCTATATCAACTCAGCACATGAAAATGTGGTGTCTAATGTACCCCATGGTTTTCACCATTTACCATCAGGGTCAGTACTGGAAACCATGGGACATAGTCCATGGAAACATTGTTGGGAAGATGATGCTAACAAGGTCCAGTTAAGAAGCAGTTAGTGCAAGTAATGACAAAGCTCTGGAATCCTGAGTTGGAGATAACAGATCTTTTACTGCAGTGGTACAAGCACCACACTTGGCATAATATCTCCGCAATATTTGTAATCCCCGATGTTCATGTGGCCTTTGTAGACTCCATAGGGAAACCGACAGCTTCAGCAAATGTCAGTGGGCACCATTAAGAGCAGCTGTGACCCTGATCATTTATTATAACTATTTCATAAAATGATCACAGCAGGAACAGCTTATCAGCTTATTGCGAAAGGTGTTATCTCAGGGTTGTGTCCTTAACAGTGGCACTCACAACAGCCCATTGCAGCTCACTGCTCACTGTACATGGTTTATACTTAATGCTCATTGACATACAGCAATATTATTAACACTACTATTTAATAAACTACCCGCTAGTGCATTGGTTGGCAACAGACGACCCAGCAGCTCTTTCCTGATTTATGCCCCGCTGGTCATTTTCTTTGCTTTATGCCCCATCGGACTTAGGTGCTATCCTCAGCTTTAATCTCCGCCAAGCTTCACCTGTGTCACCAGCTCTAGCAAACAGGAGGTATGTGCAGTCTGCAGCATGTGGGCTCTGTCCTTCCTCCGTGGTAAAGTGCTGCGTGATTTCTGCATATGTCCTTAAAGAACATATAGGAATTTTTAGGCAGGGTGATGGGATTACTAGTGGATGCTCACTGGCCGAATGCTGAGCAGTGTTTTAGTTGAGGATATGAGAGGTGTTTTGGAGTTCTAGCTCTCCGATGACTCATGCCGCGTGTCCTATTCTACACAGGGATAGAGCAGTCACTGTTAATCACCATTATACATTACTCTATTATTTACACCCAGTAATGTGTTAGATCCAACTCATGCATTTTAGGCTGGCGGCCCGGTCTATCTTAATAGTTATCTGTATATCTAAAAAGGGTTTATGTTTGCTCCAATATGGTTTTCAGATGGCGTGTGATGGGGTGACGTTTAATTGAAAACATGCAGTTCTATATATTATTAAACAATATTACAAGGCAACATATTATATGGCAATGTAGTGGAGATCTAACGGCTGCGTATGTTGCTTCAGTGACGGGTCAATATAGTGTAGTTAATGGTAGCAATCAGAAAATATATATTGGCCTGTACAGCTGTACTTTACATCAGTTGCAAAATATCATGTAAGTAGTTGTTTTGTCACCATCAAACAATACAAAACTCAGTAGGATTATTGTCACATATGTTCATTCTCTTTGTCATTGTCAACATAATTCTTAACAATAAAGCTTAAATATCCCCCCATGAGTTACATGGGGGGGATATTTACCATTGAATTCCAGATAAGTAGGATGATTGCAACAATTTATTAAAAAAATATATCAAGTATATCGCCAGTCAGCTGATGGATACTAAGTTCCCCGGGCGATACTGGCCTGGAGTAGTAAAGGTTAACTTATTGATTCACTAGGTCTGTCTCACCTGGAAATGGAAATGTTATGTGGCAATATAACTTATATTGGCACCACATGTGCAGGTTCAGTTATTATTTAGTATACCAGGTATATGGTGCAGGAAAAAATTATAATTGTTTGGGAGTCTGAAACAAAAATCTTTTAGGGTGCCTTTGACTAGGGTCAGAGCACATTTTTATTGAAGTTGTATCTCCTGGAAGTTCCCTCTTTTGAAGTGGGTGGGGATAAACCACCCAGTAGCCAATCAGACCATTGGCAAGCTCAGAGGAGTACAGTAGAGAGTAGAGATGCTCATTGACCCCCGTGAATTGGTTTTGGTTTTGGATCTGGATTAGCTTTGTGTTTTGGTTTTAGATTTTTTGTTCCTACATTATTATTAACCTCAATAACACTAATTTCAAGTCATTTGAAGTCAATTTTGACCACCTCACATATCACAATATTATTTTAATTGACACTTTCGGACAAATACTGCAGCGACCTGGCTGGATGGTAAGCGACAAAGCAATGACACAAACACACGGCAGTTCCTAGCACATCTAGGACACATTGGCACACTGCAGTGGCAGAAAAGAAAAATGGGGGCGACTTCACGATGACGGTTTGTCTCATTTTCAATTCTGAGGGCGCCCGACAGCAGCTCGGTACTTGGATCCCCTAAGTTCGGGTGTGATCGGTTCTCAAGGAACCAAGCCTGAGCATCTCTAGTAGAGAGTATTTCAGGAGATGAGGGCACTGATCTTGGGGGGAGGCAATGACCTGTCCAATCGTGTGATAATGTTACTGAGTTCAAGGCAGAGTGTGACAGGATCAGTGTTATTATGTGAGGAGAGCAATGAAGGAAAGCAGAAAGCCACAGACTTAGAGTTAGAAAGTGGAAGGAGCAGGGTCCTCCAACATCATCAAGTAGTGATCTGAGGCTCCTGTCAAACTGATCTGGGAAAATTGTGGGGTCAAAATCACCTCTATATTCAATAAAGTTCATACATCCCACTCATGTTGTTTTGAAGAACAAAAAACACAGAGTGTACCAATGTTACAGTACACAATTAGATATCTTTTTTGGTACCTGTCTTGTCTATTCTTAGGCATTCATTGTTCCCAGTCTCTATCTATGCTGCAAATATAGTTGTTGAGTTACTATGTACTAGCTTGTACAGGAATTGCCCAAGTCTGAGTGCCATCTGAGGAACAACCCAATCTTTTTGGCAGTTGCCATCCAAACTATCACACAACCACTACATGATGCAATGGCTTAATGATGTCATACTCACCCTTTATTTTCATACCATCATCCACATCTCCTGGAAGGAAGGTATGAAAAGTAGGCAGGTATGAGATGAAGACCAAATATTTCGCTATTCAATTAGGAGGTACATTTTAAGTATATTAATAAAGTAACAGTTTTTTATTTTTAACAAGAAGATCGCTGAGTGCCTTCCAATACACAATTCTTCCTATCCTCTTCATGCTTCAATGAGATGAAGACCGACAAACAGAGAGGACGGTACTGAAGAACAAATACGGTACAACAAAGAGAAGAAAATACTTTTGCAATTGTAGCTGAAGTGAGGTAAACTGAAAGCATTTCTCAGTGACTTCAGCATTGGGAGTTTTACTCTCGAAACTACCCTTATAAATCATTCAAAGGGAGTTTAATCATGAGAAACAAAGGCTAGAAAGCAAAAGCATGTCCATACTTAATGAAGCAGCAGGATGTGACCAGCCAAAGCCAATAATTACAAAAAAAAAAACAGTCCCTGATTTTGTACAGATTTATAGAAAATATATAAAATGTTTATGGAAAAGTTAAAACGATGAATAAAAACAGTTAGTGACCCTTGAGCTGTAAACAGTGTCTGTAGAACATATAATACAAAACACCTACAAAATTTCTGTGGTTTCACTCACAGCTAAAAATTCATCTTCCTTAATAAACCGTCAAAACGGGTCAAATTTTTCATTAACACATAAAGGGCTGATTCATTAAGGAACGTAAATGCCGATGCGTACCATATTTTGTGATAAATTGCTCTGCGCATGCTCAGAAACTAACTATACGCCAGGAAACACAAGCATATGCAATTCAACTTTGAGCGTAATAGACACCGACGACAGTCTGCGATATTATGGGCGGAACGAGAGAAGGGAAGGGGCGTATGCACATATGTGCAACAAGGGACGTGCCATGCTTGACCTCATGCCTGATTCAAGCTTTGGACATCCCAAATGTTTTTCAGTCATCTCACTTGCACCAACTACAGGTCAGGTCCGATTGACAGTGATGACGGCTGTGTATACATGCTAGAACATGTGTTTGCAATCAGGAGCAACTGTAAGAATGCATTTTATGTACACTAGACATTAATAACATCCTGTGTGTAATGAAGACTGCAAGTCCCCTCTATCTCCTGATAAATGTAATACATAGATAAGCTATACGGAGCTGTATTTCAGGAGTAATAAAAAAAGGAAAAGTGGAGGTGGTGCCCTAGCAACCAATCAAATTCTAGCTATCATTTTCTAGAGTTACTAAATACATGATAGCGAGAATCTGATTGGTTGCTATGAGTAACACCTCCATTTTTAGTTAAGTTTGAGAAGCTTTGTCTACAACAATTGCAATTAGTGCCACAAAAAGATTTTTCCCATCAATTCTTGCTTAGCCGACACCTCCTGTAGGTTCTCCGTAGGCAAAGGAACAGTAAGTAATTTTAAGTCAATAACTATTTAGCAGATAACTGAGACTTTTCTATGAAGTTAAGTAAATGTTGTCACAAACCATCAGAAACTTGATTGTGTTAGGAAGTATATTGACCTAGTAAATGGTAACTGCACCTATACGGTTCTACAACATTGTTCTACAGTTTGTGCTCAGTGTTGCACCTAGCAGTATTTATAGCAGGTTATAACTAAAGATCATTATATATAGCTGGGCAGCACAGTGGCTCAGTGGTTAGCACTTCTGCCACACAGCACTGGGGTCATGAGTTCGATTCCCGGCCATGGCCTTATCTGTGTGGAGTTTGTATGTTCTCCCCATGTTTCCGTGGGTTTCCTCCAGGTGCTCCAGTTTCCTCCCACACTCCAAAAACATACTGGTAGGTTAATTGGCTGCTAACAAATTGTCCTTAGTCTCTCTTGGTGTGTGTGTGTGTGTGTGTGTGTGTGTATATATATATGTTAGGGGATTTTGATTGTAAGTTCCAATGGGGCAGGGACTGATGTGAATGAGTTCTCTGGACTTAGTGGCACTATATAAATAAATAGATGATGATAGGTAGAGTTACAGACTAGTGGGGGTGTATACAGTGGTACACTATACTGCCATTTCTCCTACTGTCTCCCTTGTAACACTATTAAATTCCATTCATTCACACTCACATTAAATTTTTCATACTGCCACTTCTAAATCTCCACTTCGATCACTGATTACAACACTGGAAACCAGTAACCTTATTTAATAACACAGTACAAACTGATATTATTATTATTATTATTATTATTATTATTATTATTATTATTATTAACTTTCATTTATAGGGCACTACATGAGATCCACAGCGTGGTACAGAGGTAAAACATAATAGATAGATAACAATCAATGATTAAAACAGCAATATATTAGGAAATGTAATATGTGTTCATTTTAATACCAAATGTATTTCTTTATATAAGTTGTAACATGTGACATGATAGTGACATAGTCAGTGTAGCCAGTATTCTGACTGCAAAAGCTTGACCACAAATAATTTTGGTTGAATGGACAGATTTATTTACAAGTGAATAACTTAGCACATGTGTAAGTGACCAGCCGGCCAATTGTGATGTACAGATACAAGTCTTCTTTATCAGATTTGTATACACACGTGTAGAGTATTATCTATTAGAAAGTTATTTAAATTATGCTAAGAAACATGGTGATGTTATATAGATGCTGAATGTTTCCTTTTTTTGCTAGGAAGTTATGGGGGGAATTCAATTGGGCGCGTTACTGGTGAAAGTAACACGGCCTGCGCATTACTACCGTTATTACGGTAATAATGCGCTTTCTTACCGTATTACAGTAGTTTCAATGCCGGCTTTTTGCTCACAGCTCCCTGAAAGCCGGGTTAAAACTACTGTAATAACGGTAATAGTTTTAACGCCGCGGAAATTTGGGGGAAATTTAATTCCCCCTATGTGTCACGTACATTGAGGGGTCATGTAAAGTTGGTCACTGCATTTGTTTTGCAAAATACTGACCTGTAAGCTTCATCATCATCATCACCATTTATTTATATAGCGCCACTAATTCCGCAGCACTGTACAGAGAACTCACTCACATCAGTCCCTGCCCCATTGGAGCTTACAGTCTAAATTCCCATACACCAGGGGTAGGCGACCTGTGGCTCTCCAGGTGTCGTGAAACTACAAGTCCCAGCATGCTTTGCCAGTAGATAATCAGCAGATAGGTGGCAAGGTATGCTGAGATTTGTAGTTTCACAATACCTGGAAAGCCGCAGGTTGCCTACCCCTGCCATACACAGACAGACAGACACAGACTAGGGTCAGTTTCAATAGCAGCCAATTAACCTACCAGTATGTTTTTGGAGTGGGAAGGAAACCAGAGCACCAGGAGGAAACCCACGCAAACATAGGGAGAACATACAAACTCCACACAGATAAGGCCATGGTCGGGAATTGAACTCATAACCCTAGTACTGTGAGGCAGAAATGCTAACCACTGAGCCAGCGTGCTGCCCGCTTCCATCTGTCTGCAGATTCTGCAGCATCTGAGACTTACACCCCCCTGTGCTTAGAGAGGTGGACCAGGGGTGGGAAGGGGTAGACAAGTCTAGGCCGGGGGCAGTAAGGATGTATGTACGGTGCCAGTAGCCGTATCTCTTGTGGGTGATCGATCTCTGGGGCAGAATCCGCACTGATGACAACGACGATCTGACAATCTGGCTGATTGCAGGTGCTCCCTTCCCAAGTAAATAAAGTATTAGTAGATTAGATAAAGTCGCTCCATTTATTCACATTATTTAATTGATATTTGCATTCTGACCACGGCAGGAAATAAGTGTAATGTTTGATTCTTTTAAAGGGGAAAAAAACAGATGTTTGCATTTAATTGAATTTAATTTGTGCTCTTACTTTGTATTTGTGTCTGTATATAATTGTATTTTATATGGTAAATGTGAACTTTACACTTATTAATAAATATTCTCTAGACACGTTTCTCTAGTTTAGGAAACACCATTGCAGTACTGTGTACAAATTGGGTGATGTGACCTTAGTGTTACTCTGTACTCCTGGCATAAAACTAGCCCGTATACAACTGACGCGGTACTGGACACACAGAATTGCGTTTGTTTTTTACCCTCACATTTATGTTCATAAAATGCATCTAACTCTACACGGGGCCCTGTATGTTGCACTTAAGGTGACTGAATTAGCATCCTGTGTAGGACAAACTTGCCAACTCTCCCTGAATGTCAGGGAGACTCCCTGAAATAGGGCCCGTCCCCTGCTGTAATTGGCCAAAATTGTGACAATCGGTTAGGGGGGGCCAAAGTGATGCAATTCGTCAAGCCCCACCCTCGCATGCCCACCTCTCTCGGGATTTCCGTGAAGCCAACGAGGAAAAGTTGGCAAGTATGGTGTCGAGTTCAATAGTATTGTACTGTTCAAATATACAAGGAGTTGCTAGTTTCAAATCAGAAAGAATATAACAGACCTGATTTGAATTTGACTCTAAAGAGTATATATACTAAACTGCAGGTTTCAAGAAGTGGAGATGTTGCCTATAGCAACCAACAAGATGCTAACTGTCATTTTGTAGAATGTACTCAATAAATGATAACTAGAATCTGATTGGTTGCTATAGGCAACATCTCCACTTTTTCAAACCCGCAGTTTAGTATATATAACCCTAAGAGTGTACTGTACTACATATGACTTGTTGTCACTGTTCTTAGGAAGAAAATGGAACAGCTTTGTAGTGTCACCAGGTGACAAATAAGGTTCAGGTACCCAACACAAACAGCACAAATGATAGTGGTCAGCCTAGAGCAAGTTATACTAATGAAAGCAAATAGAGGTGTAAGATCTATTATCTGAAACGCCTATGGGTTTTTATTTTCAATAATTTGGAGCACTGTGCCTAAAATATACTAGAATACATTTTAAGAAGTCTTTTGTCCTACTCCACATCGTCCTCAGCATTCCCCTTCTCATCGCACTGTGATAGTAGGAGCGGATCATTTTGCACTTAAGTGGAAAACAAGATTTCATTATGATGTGTGGGCAGAGGGAATCTAGGTGGTGCAGATTGGGGCTCATACTGTACTTTTAGTGGGGCGCATTTTGCACCTTTCAATTGCTCTTTTTCCTTTCTAGGTGCAGTTCGACCAATGTAATAAAAACATTTAAACACACAAAGTGCCATGTAATAAGACAGTCCCCTAACTCTAATTATTATTGGGTAACTGGGATCATTCCCATGTATGTCTTATACTAATAATTATTAATATAAGAGATCAATGGGAATGAACCCTGTAGTATTCTAAAAAAAGTGGAAATTAATAACGGGATAGTTTGTAGGTCGGACTTTGAAGTGACATCTCTACTGTTTCCTCCACGTATATTTTCTGGTAGATCCACAAACCCCTGTGTCTCCACAAAGGTATTAAATGTGTTTTTAGAACACTTTAGAAGCAGCTCCAGCATCGGAGGATCCAGATCCAGTCACTTACTCCCAATCCCCCCCTCCGGGGTCATACTAGCAATCCTCTTAACTATGGGGCACAGACCACTAAATGCTTAAGGGGTGTAACGTGGTTTTAAGATGGATGTGACTACGGTATGAGGACTTTTTGTAAACAATCTTCATATTCTCGTCAACAATTCCCCCCCCAGTTTTTAAGTGAGGTGGGTTTGGCGATGTTGTGTGACACAGCCATCTGTCCACTCGTGTGGTTGTGTTAGTGAGGACTGGGCTGCATTTTACAAGGGCAGTGTCTTGTTATAAGGAGGGGAATGGAGGTGGGACCGGAATAGCATTTTTGGGTGCCCAAGAACTAATAATTTGTGGGGCTTCCTGCCAGTAAAACTTCATAGTAAGAAGTGGTTGATCGATCTGCCCATACTCAGTGTCCGAGCCTCCGTCCTGCCCTTACATCTGCTGGTCATGTAAGCAGTGCACTGGTTGCCTGGCTTGTCAGAGAGCCAGGCAGTGGGCAAGCACAAGCAGGAAACCACAGACTGAGAGTTATATAGTGGAAGGAGCAGGGTCATCCAAAAGCACAAAGCACTGATATGAGACATCTGTCCAACTAACGCTGGAAAATGATGGTGTCACTACAAAATTCCTACAGCCATAATGTTTTCAGGTTGATTAAAAAAATGTTGTGCACAATTTCCATTCCATCTTGATCATGCTTAGTAACAGAGCAACATAGTAACAGAGTAACATAGTGTGCATCTGTATAGTATGTTTGTCCAATTCCTTTGAGTCTCATTCATTTTCTTAATGAAACTAATGAGGTTATTCTCTACCCAGATCCTATGGTAGAAATGTTCTGTGTCAGCCAGTAATTAATCTTACTACAACCAGAAAGAGCAAGAAATTAGACATTAGGACTTGACCCCAAGACTCAATTACAGTGCCCCAAAACCCATTTAATATTTTACATCCCTGTCTTGAATGAACTAGGGGGAGGGAAGCAGATTTTGTTTTCTGGAAGAGAGAGAGAGAGAGAGAGAGAGAGAGATATGAGGGGGAGACAAATAAGAGAGAGAGACAGAGAGAGAGAGAGATGGGGGAGAGACAGATAATAGAGAGAGAGAGATATGAGGGAGAGACAAATATGAGAGCGAGAGAGAGACACAGATATGAGGGAGAGACAGATAAGTGAGAGAGACAGAGAGAGATATGGAGGAGAGACAGATAATAAAGAGAGACATATATGAGAGAGACAGATATGAGGGAGAGAGATAGAAAGAGATAGATATGAGAGAGAGAGAAAGAAAGAGATAGATATGAGACAGATATGATGGAGAGACAGATATGATAGAGAGAAAGAGAGAGATAAGAGAGGGATCATTTCATTTCCATGCCCATAGTCACTGCATCCCTTGCAACGATGAGAGTTCCGCTATTGGGGGGAGCTTTTAAGTAACGAGGGGGTTATCCAAAAGTGAAAACCCTTTTAAATGAATGGATCCTTAATTTCACAAAATAAACTGTGCAGGTCAACATTAGCTACATCTCATTGTGCCGTTGAAAGGTTCACCCCAACTTTGACCCCCATGGTCCCTCAGCTCGTGAACGAATGCTTAGAACTCATTTTAAAATGAACAAAACCGATAACACAAGGAAATGTTGCAAAATCTCAAGGTTTTTTTTTTTATTCAAAGTGCCACTATCAGAAAAAATCTAAACAATGAAATGAAGACTTTGGATTCACATTTATAAAATAAAATAAACATGCTGCAATGATACCAATTTATTCTTCATAACAAAGGTACAAGATATTCTTTTTTTAGTTTTAAACATTGAAAAACATCAACTCATTGAACTGTATTTCTGACACTCACTGATGCTCATGAAAATGGCGCGTCTCCTGATTAAGGGGTAGAGGTCCTGTGTCCACAACTCTTAGAGGTAGATTGATAGAAACGTCTAAAAGGGAAAAAGTGGAGGAGTTGCCCATAGCAACCAATCAGAATCGAGCTATCATTTATCTAGTACATTCTAGGGAATGGTAGCTAGAATCTGATTGGTTGCTATGGGCAACATCTACACTTTTCCTTTTTAGACAGTTTGATAAATCTACCCCTTAGCATGTTCTTCAGAACCACAGGGTCCCTCCCCCTACACATGGGCAGACAGATCATCTTCACGTTAATCAACTGATTCCCTCTCCGGTATTTTGCCCCTTGTTTCATTTCGAAGAGGGTCATAATTGGGGAGCCACAGCACACTTATATAACAAGTATCATTGCCACACCATTAAAAATAATAACTTTATTGAAAATACAAGCTAAAACAATCAATTTTAAAATAAATAAGTATTCATTTTACACTGGATATAATATATTACACTTCATCTTCCGTTTTAATGAATGAAGTTTAACCAATGGATCAGGAGGGGTTGTTTCATTTGCGTCTTCTCTCGTAATTATGTATCGTGTTCCTTTCTGAAGATCCTATGGAAACAATAACATGTATTTTTAGTTAAACAAAAATAAAAAATAGTTGAACTACACATTTGTATCGACTTTGATATATGAACATTTTGGACAATCTTACATTCCTTCCCAATGTGCAGAAACAATGTAGAGAGACATTTGGAAGGAGAGAAAAAAAAACATGTGAAAAATGGATATAAAAAGAAAATAAACAGATGGATTTAAAAGAGATAAAGCAGATTATGGAAATTGGATTATTTACTGTAGGCAAAATGAATTAAGTTCAAAACAATGTCAAAATTCATCATATATCGGCGTAGGGCTCTCAGCCTTCTCCCCCATCTTCTCTTTGTTGTACTACGTAATATATTTTATTTTTATAATTCTCAACATTTGGAAGGCAAAACAGGGATAAAATAAATCCTCACAAACCATGTATCTTTTGTTGTTGAAGCCTCACCCATAAGGCCAGGCCCATGTGTGGACAGTCCTGCCCAAACTCTGCGATGGAAACTCCAATTCCTCAAGACTCCTGGATTTTCCTCCTATCTTATTGCACCAAAATATATCTAAACACTCTATAACTTTGACTTTGCATATGCTGGCTGCAAAGTCAGCCATTGTAACCCATTATAAACAATCAGACCCAATCACTTATCTCCATGACCAGTCGGATCACTTTACTCAGGTCTAGGGACGATGGCTCTTCAGAAAAGAACAAAATCGTCCCCCACCATACTTAATCTAATGCCAAATCTAAATAGTTCTACTCCTCCCCCTTAATTAGGACAATTGTCCTGACTTATTTTAACTAACACCCATCATGGAAATATCTCTTGTCTTGTGAAACCCCCTCTGTCTTGTGAAAAACTGTGGACCTGTATACAGGTCCACAGTTTTTTCCTAAAAACCGGGACCTCATACCTTTATCTGTTACTGATTTATACTTTTTGCCTTTGCATCGGTGTCCATTTAAAATAGAAAGTAAAAGAAAAGAAAAGATACTATAATTAAGTCTGAAATAACTTCCAGGATCCAACATTACATTTTAGTTTCACCAATGTCTCAAAAGATAAAATCAAATTGTCTTTTAGCCATAATTTACATATTATTTTCACAATTTACTCTGTGATTTAAAGTGTCACTGTGGAGGCAGCCATTTTGTTGGAGAAATATTTAGCCTATAAATTCACTAGGAATCTATGACATCATCAAGGCATGATGCTTCTTGGATGTCAGTAGGTCCTGTCGGTTCAACACTGAAAGTGGTGCATCCACTATAGGTGAATATTTGTGTGCCCCTTCCGTGCCGTGTTGAACAACATGTGTGTAAACAATGGTGTTTAGTATTAAAGGATGTTGCATAACCATATCTCAACACATATGTTCCTTCCTTGTATCAATGGCAAGGATAGTCTAACAAATAGAGACCACTAAAAAGCTACATTTGGATTAAAAATGTAAAAGAAAATGAAATTAATTAAGTTGGCATCTAGCAGCTCTTTAATAAAACTATAAAATAATCTTCCACTATAAATAAAATAGTAAATAGTAAAATAGTATATCTAGTTTACAACAACTAACATTATCCCAGACAATGAGGATTAAGGTCACATGAATCTGAGGACAGAAATAATAAGAATTTCTGGGCATTTGTTTTAGGGCAAATTTATCATAAGCCACACCCCTTATAATACTGCGCCTTGTGTTAACCAACAGCGGTGACGGCGGAGGGGGTGGGCCTGCATTAGGGTCCTGGTGTGGCCACACCCACTTCAGCAGCTAAGGAAGGGGTCCAAGAAGTGGCTGTACTGGGGGTCTAAAGTTATTTTTGGCGGCTCTGTCTACCAATAGGTCATGTGCCTCAGTACAATTTTAGGCAATATATCCACTGCCTCTTTGAGCAGCTTGTTATATCCAGGAGAAACCAGAAAATTACCTCAAATAAAAAGCAAAACTTTTGGAAATAGGATAGTTATAGGTTAATTCTCAAGGTCATATCAGATTTACTGTACACACCGATCAATAAAGAAACAGTACAATACAGTGATGTATATAGATACAGAAAAATAATACCTAAAAACTGGTACATTTATTCCTAAATCCAACAATAACGACTTCTTTAAAAGATATTTTTATGTCCGACTTTTGTGGAAGTTATGAATTTAACGTAAGAGGCAAAAGGTCATTTTTGTTAATGTTATTGTCATGTATCTGCTGTATAGTGTTTTAAATACACTAATATATAATATTAATA
Source organism: Mixophyes fleayi (assembly GCF_038048845.1). Taxonomy (NCBI): domain Eukaryota; kingdom Metazoa; phylum Chordata; class Amphibia; order Anura; family Limnodynastidae; genus Mixophyes; species Mixophyes fleayi. The sequence goes on along the minus strand of NC_134406.1, from coordinate 19,131,453 downwards.
AATATATAATTCTTATCTTGGTTTACAATCCTACTACACACTAAGCAGCGTCATGGATCTTCAATTCCCCAGCAGAAGGTTTAAAACTGGCATTTTAATTGCACAAATATAGCCAGGAATAGATCCTTGTAGCTTATTATGACATAATAGATTTTCAGGTGCAATATGAGCCCTATATCTCAGAAAGTATTGTTCTGTGTGACACCTTATATGATCTATACAGGTGCCTGTCTATATCGCTGAAGGTTGGGTACGGCTAACGCACCTTAACAGCATTTTAGAACTTAATGATTTGAACAACCACATAATAATCCATTTATCCTGATTTTAATTTGGGGTTTTTTCAAGCATTAATTAGCAGCTGACAAGCACATTGACAGCACTAGAAATAAACGAGCCTTCTTCACTGGTTCTGTAGAACGATGTTGGTTGTTTAAGGACCCGTAGACTCCAAAATTGAAAATTTCAGATATGAACCATAAAGGTAACATATATTGTTCAGTGTCACCCATACATTCCATTGCAATTCTGTTTAAAATGTAATTATTACTTGACTACCGCACTAGAGAGAGCTGAAGCTTCTCCCACAATTTTTAGGACAGTGCTCTGATGGGATCTGGTATGGGTAACAAAGCTGAGACTGCAGGAATTTGAGCTGTTGTTGCAACATCTCTGCCCCTCCCTAAAATTATGAATTAACCAATCCACACAGTTTCATCCGAATGACAGAAAAACAGTGCAGATGCTGCAACCAATCAGATTCTAGCTATCATGTATTTAGTACATTTTAGAAGATGATAGCTAGGATCTGATTGGTTGCTAAGGGCAACACCTCCACTTTTAATTTTTCGAAGGTTTGATAACTATACCCCATAATGACAGTCATTTTTCTATAGTCTAAATACAGTATCCTTATATAATAAATGTTTTGTAAGGTGTCCTATTTATTTTATCATTGTTGATTTGTATTTGTTTTTTGTCTCAGAAAAAATGGATGTACATGAGGAACAATTAAGGTTTGCGCAAATAGGAAACAATTTAGTTTTTTTTTTCCTTAGCAATATGTAAATAAATTTAAAAAAACTAAAATAAAAATAATGCAACTTACTTCCAATCAGCAAAAATGTCAAACACATTAACCTAGAGGATTAATATATGTGCTTCATGCTGAATTATGCTAGTAACTGATTGCAATTATACTTCTTGTCGTGGACTAGTTTTTTGGGTTTCTTTTCTAAATGACTTGTTTAAATTGCCCCTTAGCGATAAGTTGTAAAACCGAACATCAAACACCCAAACTTTGCCTTATTTACTGGCATGTCAGCAATAATTTCCCCTGCAGCCGCTTAGCAATTTGTCATCATTTGAATTGAAGCTTTAAAAAATGAGTTCTCATGGGGTAATTAATTAAGCGGTATTTGATATGTAATGTGCAAGCAGAATGCACTTAAAGCAGCAAAAAACACGGTTCAAATAAACCAGGCGGCATTATTAACCAGAAGCTGTTCAATCTGCTCCAACGATGACCCCTGTCAGCAATTATTTAAAACGCACATGTCATCTATATAAGGAGGAAGCAGCCATTTTGTAGCCTGAACCAACACTCAGCCTATCAAATCATTAGGAACTAGTGACATCACTAAGGCTTAAGGTTCTGTTTCCAGTGAACTGATAGGCTGTTTGCTCATGTTGGTCAGACTTACAAAATGGCTGCCTCCGCGCGATGTAAAAACAAATATGTTTATAAAAATAACTCAGGTAATGATTCTTGACACAATATTATTTAATAACCTTTTTATGCTTAATCTTTTATTCATAAAATGTACGTCTAACTAATGATACATATGAGGAATACATACCAGAAAATAAAGATCTTTTGCCCATAAGTCCATAAAAGGAATCTGATTTATATCCTGAAAAAATATACATTTGAAGGACGGTGTTTTTTTATACATTTCAACAAAGATTTTCTTTTAAAAATACTGATATAACTAAAGAACTGATTAATTTAGATTGAAATAAGCCGGCTTAGTAGAATCTTTTGACAAATATTGTGGTAGGAATAGTATCAAAATTTGTATTCAAATTATATGTATAAAAGTTTGGTATAATATATACTTTACCTATCATTTACGGTCTAATATATAATAATCTTTTCACAAAAATAATTAATGTTTCAATTACAGCCCCCAGATAGTTTATAGTAAGTTTGTATATTAGTAATGAAAATAAAATTTGTTTTATCTAAAAGAGTTTTGTTCACAAATATACAGTATATAACCAGTGCATCAGGACACGTCAGGCTGAATTTGTCACAATATTAAAGTGTTATATCATAGTCAATAGACTAGAAAAAAAGTTAAATATACACAGACCTCAAATATTTCTATAATACCACCTAAGATATAGATTCAGTTTTGAGTGGACTATCTTATCTACAATCCAGTCTAAAAACATTACTTGCTGTGGTCTGATCTGGAGGTAACTCCAATGTGTTATACAATACCCAGCACTGCTCAGCACACTCACACTCACAGTGCCCAACACTCTGCCTGTCTGAGTGCAATTCCCACCACTGCTCAGCACACTCCCACTCACAGTGTACAACACTCTGCCTGCCTAAGTGCAATACCCACCACTGCTCAGCACACTCCCACTCACAGTGTACAACACTCTGCCTGTCTGAGTGCAATTCCCATGACTGCTCAGCACACTCCCACTCACAGTGTACAACACTCTGCCTGCCTGAGTGCAATTCCCACCACTGCTCAGCACACTCCCACTCACAGTGCCCAACACTCTGCCTGTCTGAGTGCAATTCCCACCACTGCTCAGCACACTCCCACTCACAGTGTACAACACTCTGCCTGCCTGAGTGCAATACCCACCACTGCTCAGCACACTCCCACTCACAGAGCACAACACTCTGCCTGTCTGAGTGCAATTCCCACCACTGCTCAGCACACTCCCACTCACAGAGCACAACACTCTGCCTGCCTGAGTGTAATACCCAGCACTGCTCAGCACACTCCCACTCACAGAGCACAACACTCTGCCTGTCTGAGTGCAATTCCCACCACTGCTCAGCACACTCCCACTCACAGTGTACAACACTCTGCCTGTCTGAGTGCAATACCCAGCACTGCTCAACACACTCCCACTCACAGTGGACAACACTCTGCCTGCCTAAGTGCAATACCCACCACTGCTCAGCACACTCCCACTCACAGTGCACATCACTCTGCCTGCCTGAGTGTAATACCCACCACTGCTCAGCACACTCCCACTCACAGTGCACATCACTCTGCCTGTCTGAGTGTAATACCCACCACTGCTCAGCACACTCCCACTCACAGTGCACATCACTCTGCCTGCCTAAGTGCAATACCCACCACTGCTCAGCACACTCCCACTCACAGTGGACAACACTCTGCCTGTCTGAGTGTAATACCCACCACTGCTCAGCACACTCCCACTCACAGTGGACAACACTCTGCCTGTCTGAGTGTAATACCCACCACTGCTCAGCACACTCCCACTCACAGTGCACAACACTCTGCCTGTCTGAGTGTAATACCCACCACTGCTCAGCACACTCCCACTCACAGTGGACAACACTCTGCCTGTCTGAGTGCAATACCCACCACTGCTCAGCACACTCCCACTCACAGTGCACATCACTCTGCCTGTCTGAGTGTAATACCCACCACTGTTCAGCACACTCCCACTCACAGTGGACAACACTCTGCCTGTCTGAGTGCAATACCCACCACTGCTCAGCACACTCCCACTCACAGTGGACAACACTCTGCCTGTCTGAGTGCAATACTCACCACTGCTCAGCACACTCACACTCACAGTGCACATCACTCTGCCTGCCTGAGTGTAATACCCAGCACTGCTCAGCACACTCCCACTCACAGTACACAACACTCTGCCCGCCTGAGTGCAATACCCACCACTGCTCAGCACACTCACACTCACAGTGTACAACACTCTGCCTGTCTGAGTGCAATACCCACCACTGCTCAGCACACTCCCACTCACAGTGGACAACACTCTGCCTGTCTGAGTGCAATACCCACCACTGCTCAGCACACTCCCACTCACAGTGCACATCACTCTGCCTGCCTGAGTGTAATACCCAGCACTGCTCAGCACACTCACACTCACAGTGTACAACACTCTGCCTGTCTGAGTGTAATACCCAGCACTGCTCAGCACACTCCCACTCACAGTGCACATCACTCTGCCTGCCTAAGTGCAATACCCACCACTGCTCAGCACACTCACACTCACAGTGTACAACACTCTTCTTGTCTGAGTGTAATACCCAGCACTGCTCAGCACACTCCCACTCACAGTGTACAACACTCTGCCTGCCTAAGTGCAATACCCACCACTGCTCAGCACACTCACACTCACAGTGTACAACACTCTTCTTGTCTGAGTGTAATACTCACCACTGCTCAGCACACTCCCACTCACAGTGCACATCACTCTGCCTGCCTAAGTGCAATACCCACCACTGCTCAGCACACTCCCACTCACAGTGCACAACACTCTGCCTGCCTGAGTGCAATACTCACCACTGCTCAGCACACTCCCACTCACCGTGCACAACACTCTGCCTGTCTGAGTGCAATACTCACCACTGCTCAGCACACTCCCACTCACAGTGCACAACACTCTGCCTGTCTGAGTGCAATACCCACTGCTGCTCAGCACACTCCCACTCACAGTGCACAACACTCTGCCTGTCTGAGTGCAATACTCAACGCTGCTCAGCACATTATATAAAATATATGATGTGCAATTATAAATAATATAAATAGGTGATGATGATTGTAGAATAGATATTTTACTCATTTATCACTCAAATAAATACATTTATGAAGCCTAATGTAAGTATACAAGGCTCATACGTGTCCTCACGTTTTGTGTTTAGTTCCACTGCAACAAAGATGTTCTTATGTGTGAATTAGTCATTTAGGTGGCTCAGTGGTTAGCACTTCTGCCTCACAGTCATAAGTTTGATTCCCAACCATGGCCTTAGCTGTGTGGAGTTTGTATGTTCTCTCTGTGTTTGCGTGGATTTTCTCCGGGTGCTCCGGTTTCCTCCCACACTCCAAAAACATACTGGTAGGTTAATTGGCTGCTATCAAATTGTCCATAGCCTCTCTTGGTCTGAGTGTGTGTGTTAGGGAATTTAGACTGTAAGCTCTAATGGGTCAGGGACTGATGTGAATGAGTTCTCTGTACAGCGCTGCGGAATTAGTGGCGCTATATAAATAAATAGATGATGATGATGATTTAGGTGGCAACACCAGACCAGCACCAGACAGCCTTTGTCACATGGTTGCAAAAGTCAGCGACACAGGAATGTGACTGGTTTAGGGGAAAAACACATTTTAATACAGTGTAGTGATTACTATAAATTAAAATATCTGTTATAGCATAATACTTCTCTTTTAAAGAGCCATGATTTTTTTAGTTTTATATATAGATATATAGATATATATTTATATATATATTAGATAACATATATTTACTGCTTAATTGATGTTTTTTGATTTCAGAATTTTTGCTATTGATATATACACTGTCCTTAACAAATCATTCAGTATTATACAGACCTTGACAAATGAAGACGCAAAGCACAAAGCACGAAAGAACATATACAAAGAGATAGCCTTGTAAAGAGCGATCAGTGTTACCACATATTGTATGACAGAGCACTCACATATAATCAGATACATGACATGCTGATTTCAGTAGCATAAAAAGTCAAGTGGACACTACCATCAACATTGCTGTCATTTCCGGACAACCCGATGTTAATATAACCCCCCCCCCCCCCATGTGTAGCAAATAGGATGTGCCCATTACTGAACTCCCCCGTATTTAAAGTCAGATCACTGTATGGCTCATTTCATCCAGTCTAATTGCTTGAGCTCCGAAGAGCTACATTGTAAAACACAAAAAAAAAAAAAGTGGATTGTAATGGATCGTTGATCCAGCCCCCAGCTTTGTTTAGGTGGACAATCCATTTAAACATATCATAAAGGAGAGTAGTAGTCAATGCTATGTAACAATAAAACACTTTGCAGAAACATCTATACTTGTATTTCTTCCTTAAATGGAGAAGTTGCTCTCTCAATCACTTATTACTTCTCATGCAAAAATAAATAGGCAGCTGCATGTTACGAGCGGCGGGGAGCTCTTATCTGCATCCTGGCTGTCATGGCAATAGCCGGGACGTCACTTCCGGGATCTTCATAACGGCCACAATGCTGTTCTGTTCAGCACTGCATCCCGGAAACTCTGGGAGGTATGGTGAGCGTACAGTAGCAGTCATAGCCTGTGGGCTAATTAATTAGCAATGTACACCTGCTGGGGGCTCATTGGAACCACCTTTTTCCCCTTCCCTGATTGATTCAACTAGTGACACTGAGAATGCAGCCTATCCATTCACTAGGAACCAGTGACCTCACTGAGAATGCAGCCTATCCATTCACTAGGAATCAGTAACATCACTGAGAGGGCAGCCTATCCACTCACTAGGAACCAGAGACCTCACTGAGAATGCAGCCTATTCGTTCACTAGGAACCAGTGACCTCCAATTGGCTGATGTGTGTGTGTGGCCAGGCATCAAAGCCAATCAGTCATTCAGGAATCAAATTAAATTACTGGATCTACTCACGTGTGGTCAGTAATACATTTAAGAAAAGTATTGCTGAGCGGGTCATGATATAGTTATTAAGCTGGACATTTGTCCTGGCCAATGGCAGAGTTTGAAACCTCTCATCACTATGATGCAGGATACTGCACTGTGAAAGTCTTGATTTTTGGGAACAGGTTGCTGAAGTCACTAAACTTTCCACTGTCTCTCCTTATTCCTACCTTACTCCAGTAGCTGCAGGTGTTTGAGGCGCAGTTGTGTAAATGTGCTAAGCAACAGTGTTCACATGGTGACCAGACAACGGGAAAGTGTTTGAGGCAGAAGTGTGTACATGACACATAACACTGTTTACATGGTGACCAGACAACGGAGGAGTGAATGAGGCACAAAGGTGTAAATGATTCGTAACAGTGTTTATATGGTGACCAGACAATGGGGGAGTGTATGAAAAAAAAGTGTGTAAATGATACATAACAGTGTTTACATGGTGACCCGACAACAGGGGGAGTGTATGAGGCAGAAGTGTTAAAATGATACGTAACAGTGTTTACATGGTGATCAGACAATGGGTGAGGGTATGAAACACAGGTGTGTAATTGTAACACGTAACTGTATGTAAATGGTGAACAGACAAACGGAGGAGTGTACAAGGCACAAGTGTGTAAATGATACGTAACAGTGTTTACATGGTGACCAGACAATGGGGGAGTGTATGAAAAAAAGTGTGTAAATGATACGTAACAGTGTTTATATGGTGGCCAGACAACAGGGGGAGTGTATGAAGCACAAGTGTGTAAATAATTCGTAACAGTGTTTATATGGTGACCAGACAACAGGGGGAATGTAAGAAGCACAGGTGTGTAATTGTTATACATAACAGTGTTTACATGGTGACCCAACAACAGGAGGAGTGTATGAGGCAGAAGTATGTAAATGCTACGTAACAGTGTTTACATGGTGACCCGACAACAGGGGGAGTCTATGAGGCAGAAGTGTGTAAATGATACGTAACTGTGTTTATATGGTGGTTAGACAACAGGGGGAGTGTATGAAGCACAAGTGTATAAATAATTCGTAACAGTGTTTACATGGTGACCCGACAACAGGGGGAGTCTATGAGGCAGAAGTATGTAAATGATACGTAACGGTGTTTACATGGTGACCCGACAACAGGGGGAGTGTATGAGGCACAAGTGTATAAAGGATACGTAACAGTGTTTACATGGTGACCAGACAATGGGTGAGGGTATGAAGCACAGGTGTGCAATTGTAACACGTAACTGTATGTACATGGTGAGCAGACAAACGGAGGAGTGTACAAGGCACAAGTGTGTAAATGATACGTAACAGTATTTACATGGTGACCAGACAACAGGACCATTGTATGAGACACAGGTGCGTAAATGTGATATGCAACAGTGTTTACATGGTGACCAGACAACAGGGGGGGGGGTGTTTGGCTCTATTATGTGTATTTCAACTGATATTTTATAGATGTCTTGTGATTTCCTAGAGTTTTCTAGAGTGTCTTGTGGTTTCCTAGCATTTTCTGTAAGTATGTGTGTGTGTATATATATATATATATATATATATATACACACACATATATATATATATATATATATATATATATATATATATAGTCTGCAGGTATTGATAATATGTCCACCTTAAGCATGCAAGACAAAGACATTAGTACATAAAATAATTACAATAGTACATAAAAATAATTATCTGAATGTGAAAGCAAATAATCACTGTTCATCTTCCTTGATTTTGTGTTGAACTTTAAACATGAATAATCATACTATATGTTCATTCGTAACAGGGATCACAAATGATCACTGATTTTGATTTGTATTCTAAAGCAAACATTTTCCAACTTACGTTTGCGAGATATCTGCCCAAATCCTACATGTGGTAGAAAAAACAAATTCAAAGTGTCCATTTACAGTCTCTATTAATGCAGCAGGGAAAATGTATTAAAAGTGGTGCAGGGGGAAAAAGTGATGTAACTCATAGCAACCAACCAGAGTCTGTCACTTTTCTGGAACAATTTAAATAATGAAAAAAACATAGATTGGTTGCTATGGATACCAGCACCGTTTCCTTGTGCACCACTTTTTATAAATATCATTCATTGTGTACAATGCAAATCTTGTTAGGCAGTAATTAAAGTTAAATAAAATACAATGATACAATGCTAAGGTTGCTAGATTAATTGAAAGTATCTTTAATTGCACATCTGCTGTGTCTCTCATTTTTTTTCACAAGACTTGTTCAGATAAAATGAATTTGATTAAATACAGTCAGCTTCCACCTCGTATAAGGTTTTCATATCAAATGGGATGGAGTGGAAATCCAGCAGACATATTAAAAATACATTAAAGCACAAAAAAACAACAGGGGGTGGAGTAAGACTGCAAAAAATAAAAAAAAGAATACAAACAGCAATCGAAAAATGAGAGAATGTACGGCCATTGCTATAAGAACATTTATTACCACAGTCACAGAAACTTACTTTTGCGAGAAATCTGACCAAATCCTAGAATGAAAAAAGCAAAATAAAATTAGTTAATAGATAATAGTATTTTCAGCTATAGTACATATTGTCTATTTTCAGAGGCGGGAGTAATTTTCAGGCTGAACCATTATTTCTGAGAAATTGTGAATGCAGCCTTTAGATCACTATTAGCCAGTGACATCACTGACCAAGTAGCCTATCCATTCACTAGAGCCAGTGACATCACTGAGAATGCAGCCTATCCATTCACTAGGAACCAGTGACATCACTGAGAGTGCAGCCTATCCAGTCACTATGGACCAGTGACCTCACTGAGAATGCAGCCTATCCATTCACTAGGAACCAGTGACATCACTGAGAATGCAGCCTATCCATTCACTAGGAACCAGTGACCTCACTGAGATTGCAGCCTATCCATTCACTAGGAACCAGTGACATCACTGAGAGTGCAGCCTATCCATTCACTAGGAACCAGTGACCTCACTGAGATTGCAGCCTATCCATTCACTAGGAACCAGTGACCTCACTGAGATTGCAGCCTATCCATTCACTAGGAACCAGTGACCTCACTGAAAATGCAGCCTATCCATTCACTAGGAACTAGTGACATCACTGAGAATGCAGCCTATCCATTCACTAGGAACCAGCGACATCACTGAGAATGCAGCCTATCCATTCACTAGGAACCAGCGACATCACTGAGAATGCAGCCTGTCCACTCACTAGGAACCAGTGACATCACTGAGTGCAGCCTATCCATTCACTAGGAACTGGTGAAATTACTGAGAATGAAGCCTTTACATTCAACAAGAACTACTGACATAGTTGAGGCATGAAGTGATTTCATAGATTACGGTACATACACAAGATTAATGGCTGAGCTAACAAAATTACTGCCTCCCACTGTAAGTAAAGACAGCACATTAAAGTCAATCTGACATCTATACATATATAAAACTATATTTATATATTTAAAACATCACATAAGGGTTTGATTAATTAATTATGGGTTAAAATAGACAGGAACGATTTTAATTAGACATTCAGTTTTTTGTCAAAGCTAGACCAAAACTAATAACTGTAGTACTGAAACCAAAGATTGTAAGACATGGAAACAAATATATCTTTGTTCCTATAAATCTGGGTATGTTTCCACCAAGTTTACCATAGTTGTGATTTATAGGTTTCACCAGGTGTAACATCTTAATTCATAGGGCATTGACACATGGGGATTTTCTGCATTAGAGTATTTTATCCACAGGAACCCTGACATTTGAGTGCCACCCCCAGGCTTGGTATGAGCAATTGTAAGCCCTGCTGGAGTGGGCGTGGCCAAACTGAGGAGGCATTGAGTGTGGTTAGCCCTTTACAAGCACAAGACTGCCCTATACCCCGCCCTAAAAAGTAATGCAACTAAGCCATAAGGCACACAGCGGAGGCAGGCACGAGCCACTTACGTTATGCAGAATACAAACATGACGTACGTATATACTTAAAACTAAATCATACAACATCTCACCACTGCCACAACTTACCAATATTACGTTTTCCCATTAAACCGTAAAACTGATCAGGCCTTGGTTTCCTTGCAATCCTCTGTAGAAAGTTTTCAAATACTGGTAACTCCTCCTAAAATGTGACCAGACACATACGACCATTATACAGTTGCATATTTTATTTTACTAAAATATCTTGTACTGAATGTTGCCAAAACTGGCAAAAAAAAAATTAGAGACATCATTGAAGTACAAAGTTACCATAATAAACACCAGTCACTGATAGCATCACTAGTTTCAGCTGCCACCTAAATGGTTAATAGACTTAGTGAGCAGAAGTGCTCTCAATGTGACCTTATAAATGGCCTCCATAATGCTTCCTATCCCCAGTGATGATTTGTATAGTCAATATATATGTTAGAGTGTAATACTTTAACAAATTATAGATAATTGCCTTGAAATTTCATTTACAGTAACTACGTCCAACATTACTTACATTAAATGCATTACATGGAGAGCTGAACATTTGCAATAACAGTAGACCTGCACTTTACTAGTGCAAATGTGTGATGTGTGCAAAGCATTTAGTAACAGGGGATCGATTACAAGCAGTAACCAGACCAGTTGAGGTGCAGCATAGATGCAAGGGTTTGTCCTCACCATTATTGTATCAGTGGGATTGGGATACATTGGTGTGATAATCTAGTATTTGGAGGAAGGGCTACTGTGCCTAAAAAGTTACAAATTATTCCATGACTAATTCTCTACTTTACGCATTCAACTGCAAAATATTGCAAATTTCACCAGCGGACTTCGGTCTTGTGTTCCCAGTCCTACCCCATCCACACCACACAGCAGAATTAATTGACTGTTGTCAACGCAGCTCTCTTCTTAGATGATAAAGCCAGCAATATACAAATGAAATGTGGAATAATAAAGAAATACTGGATTTTGAATGTTGTATTACTTCTGACGTGAAGCTTGATTCATGCAAAATTTTGCAGCAATTTACTAGTTGAAGAATGGAGAGTGCAGCAATGTAATGATGGGGAGGATACAATGCGATAAAGGAGGTGGGCGCAGTGTGATTATAAGGGGACACAGTTTTATTATGAAGGAGAGGGCACAGTGTGATGTAGGAGGGGCACGGTGTGATGAAGGAGGGGGTAAAGGGGGTGAGGGAGGGGGCACATGGGGTGTGGGAGAGGCACATTGTGGTGAAGGAGGCTGCAATGTGATGTTGGAGGAGCAAAAGTGTGAATGTACTAGCGAGAGGGAATAATAGGAGCAAGAACAAGGAAAGATAGACAGGATGAAGGAGTAGGGGAGGAGCGAGAGAAGCAGGATGTGAGGTACAGGGGTGAACAGGTAGGAAGGGAGAGAGGGGGACATCTGCAATGAAGATAGGAGAAGATGTGAGGGATAATGTAAGTAAGGAGACAGGGGGGAGAGGTGGAGGGACACAGAGGAAAGGTAATTAGACACAGGAGAGTTGGGGAACACAGGGTAGATAGCCTTGCATCATTTAATATGTTTTATATTATATTATATAGTGTTAAAATGCATCTAAAATTAATTTCACTCTAGCAAAATGAAGGCAGCCCCAAGGCCCCCGCCCGTAATTTCAAAGTGAAAGTTACATACCAGAACTTCTACATTTCTATTTCTTCTAAGAGCATTGTTACAGATAGACACAAGTATGAATGGTTTGTAACATTATCAGGCTGAGCAGAACATTAAAGGACTTTAGTTTAGCAGACAACTGAGAACTGGTGCACTCTGTATGTCAGTGGAGCATGTTGACCCAGTCCGATCTGGATTGGCTGGTCCTGTATAGCTGCCGCAGCTGATTTCAGTGTTTTGATAACCACCTACGGGTACTGGTCTCATTATATCATCTATCCCACACATAAATGATGGTCATTATATTGTGAGCTTTGGCTGTGGTTAATTAAAGGGTAACGGCATATAGATATATTTTCACAATACCTCTTTTTAGCCAGAAGATCTGAAGGATAGGGAGCATGGATAGGGAGATATTCCCCATCACTGGACTGGAGAGATAATTAAAATTAGGATATTGAAAAGTCATCAACACAGATGATAGGACGATCTGTGACGGCATCCAATAGGCAGCACTGACAAATGTTGTCAGTTCGGGAGAAGTGCCAATTACATTACCAGTGGAGGTATCTCCCCAACCATGAGACCCTACTTCCAGGTGGGGGAAAGAAGTTATTTAAAAAAAGATAATAAGTTTTAGGTAAAAATCCAGGACAATAAAACAATAAAACCCAGGGAAGACTTGCATAAAAATGAAGTATAAAGATTCTATCATTTTAATTCAGAACTATCAGTAGACCTAATTTTAAAGAAGAACAAAGCATAGAACAGTAGAGATGTCACCATGGTAACCCTGACTTAAACTAGCAAAGTTTGTATTCCCCTAAACATTGCCACCGATAGAACCCTCAGAAGGAATGAGGCCTCCTTGTGGAAGGGCAGGATGATAGCACCATTAATATATTGGCATGGATAGGAAATTCTCACCTGGCAAGGTCAACAGTACCACTGGCCAATCAAGGGCAGCCATTAACAGCAAAGTCATTTAGCACCCACGGGGAAAGTTGGGGATTCATGCAATGGGGCTTGTCCTGCCTCCAATAATCTAGTCTAATATAGTACACTGCCTCAGATCATCCAGTATAATCAGGGGGGGGGGACAGAGAGACCCATTATTTCGCTTATTGTGAGGGAGGTGAAACTATTATATACACCCAAGTTATTGCAAATACGAGAGAAACTTTGAAACAGGCCATTGTCTCACAGTTCAATAGATTTTGGAAGATATATATATATATATATAAACCATAACTTTAGAACAGTTGTCTTTTTTCTTTGTTAATTCATTCAGAAATGAAACATTCATATTTTTTTCCTCCTTTAATCCCTTTACATTCCAGAACTTTGCTCATTCAGATGTATCCTGCTAATGATTTAAGTCCTTTACTGCAAGCATAAGAGCATTTCTTTCATACAAATCACCCTTCACTGCCTAATCAGCACAGGATTCATTAAGTCAAATTAAATTCAGAACTGAAATGAGTCCTGAAGGTAATTTTTTATTTAAAAGGAACCCCATGTACTCAATTTAAAACAGGTCAAACATGCAGCAAGGACTCAGTAATGCTATTAGATGCAAATTGCATAAAGACAAAACAAGTAATTGATTATTTTTTAGATTTGTCACTGCCTTATAACCAACATACAAACTTGTTTAGATGCAAAATAAAAATAAATATTTATAGAACATGAGCATTTCCTTCTGTTAATTTGTTCAAAACATTTTCTCAGTCCAAATAAACAAACAATATAACTACATATTGAGCAAAAATGTATTAGAACATTGAGAACAACAAGACTGCAAAGGTAACAAACTACAAAAACACTAAAATCTTGATGCATATGAAAAATCTTTTCTTGAAAACCAATGTCTTATATATTGATTTACTGTTGTAAAGTCAGTATCAATATTGTGTCAACGGAATTGATCTGGTCAGTTTGGTTTATTTGAGTACTCTGTTGAAATAAGCAACTCTTTTAAGATAATTGCAAAGATCTATCCAGGGTGACTTTCTGACATTAGTAAAACGAAGTATTTCATTCTCCAGATAATGCTATATATCACTGGGAAAAAGCACCGGCCTTTTACGAAAGGAGGGACATAATTGAATCACATTGATTATTTTAAGTAATTAGGAAAAAAAAAACTTTGGGAGCGGTGTGTCTTGTTGTTAGCATATTAAAGTACTCAGAGATATCATGGCAGGCTCATTGCAGAGTGCCTTGAATTGTCATTTAAATCCCAAGGGAAGAATGCCAAAGTTAGTGGTACGCTTGATATATTTCATTAATCACTAAAGACTTACAAGCTAAAACAGAAATAATGACAAAGGCATTTTTTACATTCATACCGTACATAGTACTTTTCTTATCAGAAGCTTTGAAGAAAAATAATAAAATTAAATTTCCTGTATAATTGTATATAATTATAACCCTAATGTAGCTGGGAAGTCAGTGATTCATTTCAATATCAGATACAGTGTATCTAAGCATGCAGAAAAAATTATACTGTTACAAAATATAAATGGCATTATTTAATAACAGCTGAAATATTTGTATAATCATGAATTAGAAAAGACCTATGACGTTAAAAGGGAGTGGTTTATAAGGATGGTTAGTAAAATTTGCTGTATCTGATTAATTGTATAGATTGGTACCATTAGCTCTTTCTAACATGAAAGGCAGTTTTTAAAGGTTCAAGCAATGCATTGCCAAAAAGGGTTATTCACCAGGGGTGGCCAAAAATCAGCAGCGTTCTGGTTAATAAACCCTAGTTTGTTCATCATTGTGTTTTTACGTGCTTATTTGCATTATGAATTGTGTTCAATGTCATACAAGTTTAACTAGATATCACTAAGAATGTATTATATTTATATTTAGAATTACACAATACATAGCCAAACCTACCATTCCCCATTCATTTCAAATTAGACAGACTCACTGTTAATATCTCACTGTCGTTACTTGTTCAACTACAGAACTGACCACTGGTATTTCAGAAGAGAGAGAGAAAAATGGACAAGATTAGAGGGATGAGGTGAATTATGGTGAGAAAACTTTGCCTATCTAAATATATTTGTACCATTCAGATGGATGATGAGATATGTAAAATTTTAATATTTCTTCCAAGGATAGTTAGTCCTTTCAGTCTGACTGTTGCTTTCTGGGTGCAGGAGGACAGAAAAGAAAACTCAAATCCCTAAAAATTTGCTGAATGACCTCCAAAATTTAGAATTCAATTGGGAACCCCTGTCAGACACAAGGTAATTGAATGCTTGATCTACAAATATTATGTCCAATTGTTTGGCTGTAGTTAAGTGGAATAAAGTGAGACAACTATAACAATCTACGTTCACCCAAATCATGGTGAATTCTTCCTATGAAGGTAGATTGAGATCTGAGTCCATGGTTCTTTAGGGATGGGCAAGGGTTGAAGTTGGCCAAATCGAGGAGAGGGAGAATATTTATTATAATTGTTATCTCACATCTCAGAAGCCTCCATATATGCCTTAATATCGCTTCTATATGTCGGTCACTGCACTCTTCTAGAAAGTAACCAGACAAGTGACACAATGCTGGGGCTGAGATAAATGATTATTTAAGATCATTGAAGGCTATAGATGCTTCTAAAGACAATTTTTTGGATTAGAACCCTATTAAGTTTTTATTTGCTTTGATTAACAAATCAAACTTCTTATTGAATCATGTAGATTACTCTTTGATGGATTTCAAGTTCTAGGGTTGGGCTCAGTCTAATACAGCTTGAAACCTTCCTGATCCATGTGTAACCATGAGCTGGGGGTTATATATCCAAAAATGGAACTTCAAAAGTTTCAAAAATGTATTTCTCCAGCTTAGCATACAAAGGGTTTTCCCTAAGCTTGGTCAAGAAGAAGATGATAATATCAATATATAGTCAAGAAAAAAATACTACAAACCACCCTAAATATTGCTTAAAAATGTAACTGACAAAATCCTGAAACACATATGGAGTATTAGAGGCCAAATTACATGAATACATATTTATAATTCCCATCTCTGGTTTTAAAGGGTGTTTTCCAGTAATCACTTTGTCTGAACCACATCAAATTATACACTGCTCTTACATCTAGTGTATGGAAGGTTTCAGCTCTCTGTATTTGATTCAATAGATAAATTATAAAACCATGTTTACTATTGTCCTCTATGTGTTCCTACATAGTCCTGTTCTCGTGGTCAGACAAGGAATACACCTTTCCTTTAGGAGGAATGGTAACATGTAGCAGATCAATAGGACAGTCATTCGATCTATGGAGTTGTAATTTTACACCAAATTTATTACAAAATATATCAAAATAACATAATGCCATACTATGTTGAAACACAACATAGGGTCAATTTAAACAGTTTGGAACCCAATATCAACTCCATTTGGGTTTTTCTCCCACCTGCCAATCAATCAGAGGCTTATGTTGATGCAAATAATGAACACTTTACTAGTGCCTGGAAACCCCACTGCAAGACTGGGGCACTGTATAATTGAGGTGGCTGGATCCTGCTCCCGCTTCACACGGTGCTGCGTGCACCTAACAGTAGTGCACGCAGCATTGCCAATGTATATTATAGGGATAGGAAGAGTTGGAGAGCAGAGAAGCACTGTCAAAAATTATAGCCACGCCCCCATGCATGCTGGCCACGCCCACTAGCGGTGTGGTGTGGAAACCCCCCTCTACAAATCCTGCGTTTGCCCCTGCAACGTTTGACTACCTACAACTGCACAAATATCAGGAGGTACAAAAGAAATCAAACTGTTCTTCAAGGGTATATTATACAAGGCTAAAATTCAAAATCGATTTTCAATGCACAAAATGCCTAAAGATCTAGGAAGTAACAATGTTAAGACTTTAACTTAATTCCACAATGGAGTACAATTGGTATATATATATTTCCAGATTTCTTAGTACAGACTGTAACCAGATTACTTTTCCCAACTCGGTAAAGACAGAGGCCTGGTTTTGATTACATGATTTCTACTGCATGTATAACTTGGTAAAGTCCATTGTCATTGTTTCTTCAGAGGATACTGGGGTCTGTGCTGGAAGATAATCATTGATAGAATGAGTAGAAGTAGAGAATCTTCGTTCCTGCATCCTCCCTATAAGTCTGTAGAACTCAGCTTTAGGGGTTAGATGGATGATACTTTCTAAAGTATCGGGAAGAAGAAAGTGTACCAATGTGTACCATAACTTTAGAAAGAGATTCAGGAGCCAAGTGATGAAACTATGCACCATACTCTTCAACAGACCTCCTACCTTGTCTCAAATTGAGCCAAATAGCCTCTGTGGTGGTGGATCTGTCCTGCTCATCCTGCAGTAGTTCAGAAGCCTCAAAGAATAAGTCAACAGAACATGGTTCCGCACTCCGAGGATTTAAATCCCAGGTCCAAGAATCTCCTTGAAGAAGTGAAATATTATTCCCACTTGTTTCTCCACTGACTTAACAAAATCGTGGTCTCAAATATAAATAAAATTTGCAACTATGTCTGAAATTTTTCAAGGTTCGACGGTCCCTCGAGAATCTGCCTGTAAGGTTTAGTTTAGGTTAAGGAGTAGAAGATAGTCGTCTTCACCATTACCAACAATACTTTGTTGGGCTGCAACTCTAGACTGGATGATCTGGGGGCTGAATTTGGTTTGTGAGATAGATCTTACAAGCTCGGTCTGGTTTCCATGATATAAATGTAGTGGGCCTGCTACAATATCATGGGGGTCTATTTATTAATACCGTGTGGTGACAATATGCATTGAAACAAACCCCAGTGATGCATAATAAAACACCACTGTAATATAACATGCTGGGGCTGCTCTAGGAAACTCAACAAAGACCCCCCTCTGCCACTAACATTTTCT
Organism: Mixophyes fleayi; assembly: GCF_038048845.1. Lineage (NCBI taxonomy): Eukaryota > Metazoa > Chordata > Amphibia > Anura > Limnodynastidae > Mixophyes > Mixophyes fleayi. The sequence continues at coordinate 19,113,239 of NC_134406.1, read as the reverse complement.
GCTATTGACCAGCAGCCTAATGCTGTCAGTAAATGGAGGAAGTGCCATGGGAACAGCACTTTTGCAGGAAAGGGATCCATCGAAACCAGAGAGATCCCATTGTAATACAAGTAGCGCCAAGCTGAGGTGGTGTTACTTTGCTGTGAAAAGCAAAGCTTTTAGTCACTTAATAAACTGACAAATGCTGTTATCCCCATAGTGGTCTATGGGACAGCGGCAAGCTCCGTTAATGGGGTTAACCCTTTGTTAAATAGCAAAAAGCAGTAAAAGAGCTTTTTTCCGGCATTTACGCGCACTTGTACTCTCTTGCCCCAAGGTCTTGTGTATGTAGCTATAGTCGCTGACTTGTATGGTTAACCAGTTACCAACAAACGTAAGAGTGGTAAACCTAACAAGTCATATACAAACAGACTGCAACAGTATAAAAACAGCAAGCAAAATATTGAAGTCTAAAGAGACTTTAAATGCAGGGCCGGCAGCAAGGAACGATGGTCAGGGACAAGGCGAAGGTCGGCATCATTAACCCAATTTAAAATAACACCCAGGGTCTTGTAATATAATACCCAGGTCATGATGCAAAACCTATATTGGGCGTCTGAGTGATGTTAGGCCAGGACCTAAATATGTGCTGTCACATTAAGGTGCCAGAGTACGTATACCCTCTTGTGCCCGTGTCTGCGCAAGACTTGGTGCAGACCATAAGAAGCCCAGAATCAGCTGTGGGCTCGGCTAATAGAACTACAGGCAGGTAAGTATATTAAAGTGCTACGGTTGAAAAACAATATTTAAAGTGGTTAACCCATTTTTAATTAACTTGTCCCAAGATATCACAACTAGGGAGCCAGTACCTGAATCACTGTACACTGCAGGCCCACTGCAAACTTCTATAGAAGCACTATGAACAGCGAGAGCCCTATTTGCCCTCCGATTCAGGAGATTTCCCTATTCACTATACATGGGTGGCAGGATTGATAATTTGGATAAGCCCTTTAAACTGATCATCTTCTCTGCATAACTGAGATTAACTGCTTTGCAGAGAGCTAAAAAAAATCACTTGAAACATGTAAGCTAAAATCTCCAGCTCACAAGTAGATGGGTTACAATATATTTTTTATCACATTTTATTTTACATTTAAAACAAATGTGTGGGGCTTATTTTTTAATTGAACATATTGTAGCAAAGAAGGCAACTCAGCTGTTTAAAACCTGCACATGAAACACACAGGTGGGGTAAATTTATCAACCCTTCTGAAAAGGAAAAGTGGAGGTGTTGCCCATAGCAACCAATCAGATTCTAGCTATCATTTATCTAGTACATTCTAGAAGATGACATCTAGATTGTGATTGGTTGCTACGGGCAACATCTCCCCTTTTCCTTTTCAGAAAGTTTGATAAATCTATCCAACAGGCTGAATGGGTACAAACTACAGTTATGCAGACTGCATATAAGATATTGGCTATGGAGCTAGGCGCTACGGGTATCTCATGTGTGTCTGAGTTTAAATGGCTGATATAGCTGATCATACTTTAGATCTGTCAGATAAAAAAGCTGCCATCAACCTGGAGCAGGCCTGCAATAGAAATTCTGGAAAATAAAGTAGGTTCCAGTACTCCTTCAGTAAACAAATGTAGATCTTATTTGATTAGGGAGAGGAAATTCGGACAGACGGTTGGCTGTGGCTCCTCTTCAGAACAATTCATCCTGATTCTTCACCCGCAATAACCATAAAGAATTCCACTCGTACACATCAGCAAAACCGTCTTCATCCAAATGACTAGACGAATCAGAGCAAGTATGGTTGAAGTACAATGTCCCCAAGCAACCATACTGTAGATAACGGACAGAGCATTATACGGGCAAATAGCTTATTATAATGAGCTGAATAGCGTTTGCATAAGCAGTTGTTACATGTTATATAATGACTTTAGCATTTAATAATAGATATACTCATTGCATGCTATAAACCCCCCAGTCTTTCATTGAAACATATTGTATTAAAGGCCATTGCTCATGCCAATATTGTCTGTTTCTACTGAATTAATCAGATGCTACCATTACAAATGTTATTATTGAAATGGACGTTTAATAACATGTATAAGCATAAAGTAGATAGTTATTTTGTATGAATAAAATTGTGTGTAAAAATCTCAACACTTGTTGTTTTATTGTTGGAATGTTTTTTATTCTTGTGCTATTTTTCCACAATTCCAATGATTTGTCATGTTTCACTATACTGCAACAAAGGGTAATTAGTAATATCACTAATTAACTTATAGTGGCAGATTTAATAAGGCTTGGAGGTGTTGCCCATAGCAACCAATCAGATTCTAGTTATCATTTATCTAGTACATTCTATATAACCTATATTGGGTCAATGTGACATTTTATGTAAGACTGATATTAGCAAGTGTTCTATACTTAAAAATATAAAACATACAAAAATGTAAGTCTTAGTCGTAAGAAAATAATACAATATATTAACAAGATTTCTCCAGATTTTAGTATTAAATAATCCTCTACATTCGAGACATAGTAGAAAATGAGGATTCTCTCAATGTGGATCTTACAAAAATTCCACAATAACATCTGACGTTCCATAAGGACAAATTATACACTCAGCTACGTGTTGGAAATAAGGGATACAAGAACAGCTCAGAGCAATAAGTCTTTCTCTGGGGATTCCGGCTATGGATAATCTGTGAACTGAATGGAGCTTTTAATGGCATATAAAGGATATCTTAGTGCTATGTACAAATGGACCACACTTTGCACTTTACTGGGGAATTTTCGAAAGAAAAAACAGGATAAAGAAACGCTCATTATGTCATTGTTTCTATAACTACAGTAAACTTCAATGAAGAGACTAATCTGTAGCTGGTGGACTTCAAATAAAGAATTTGTACAGTCACCTGTATTGTGCATTTAAATGCCAACTGTATTATTAACTACAGCAATGTTAAAGTTCAGCACACTAACAAATGAAATGATTCGGAATGCAGAGTAATGTTATCTATTTACAGCATAGGACCCATGTGTTACATTTAACCCTGATTTGTTTAATATCGCTATTAAAACAGGGAATGAATCATTGTCATTTAATCTAGATGTTCAAATTCATTTTTAAAGGAGTTTTCAAATGATAGAAGGGCCAATGTCCAAATGGGAATTTTATAAAGAGAAACTTCTGTGTTTTAATTGAAATAATGTCATTAACTCAAAAATAAAACAATCATCATCATCATCACCATTTATTTATATAGCACCACTGATTCCGCAGCGCTGTACAGAGAACTCACTCACATCAGTCCCTGCCCCATTGGAGCTTACAGTATAAATTCCCTAACACACACACGCAGATAGAGATAGAGAGATTAGGGTCAATTTTGATAGCAGCCAATTAACCTACCAGTATGTTTTTGGAGTGTGGGAGGAAACCGGATCAAAACGATGGAACTAGTGAACATTTTAGATTTTATCTGTACTCGGGATGTCTGAATTTATGGGAATCTTAAAGTCTACATTCCTAACTTATTCCAATATCATGGAAAATGTGCCCCCTGGGTGTAATATAAACCAGATTTTAATGCTGTTCATGGTGTTGAATAATTTAAAACTGTAAATTTAATGATTACCAAACATATTGAAAAATCTGTGGTTCTGCTATAAATAAGATGACTACACAGTGACATTATGTCTCTTATTCACTAATTTCTGATACTCTGTTACGACGATTATTTAAGTGTGATGGGGTAGCTGATTATTTTATACCAAGTGAACACCTCCTTTGGATCAACCCATTACTGCAAAGTAAATTAACTAATTAGTAGTCATTAAATTCAGAATAGCAATCCATTTGGGGATTTCACAAAATGACCGGGTCATGAATATTTTACAGGACACAGGTGCATGGAGGCACTTATCTGAATTTTTGCAACAGTTTGAGCAACATCCATCAAATCATCTCATGACCAGCACTTAAACACACAATTATTCATTGCTATTCAGGAAAGTGATTGGTTTCAGTAATAAATCGCATAGGGTAAAGTGCTTTATTCCAAGTGGGAAATTCTGATCAACAATATAGTAGCCAATATACAAAGGAGATTAAGAGAGATTTAGTAATGAGAGTAAATGATGGGATACAACAATGTTTTTTCCTTATTAAAATAGCCAATTAAACTCTGCTCATGCTGCAGTTATATCAATGAGTTTATTGTGAATTGTTAAATGAGTGGACCAATGAAACATTTATTTGTTATGTTGTAATCTTTTGTTGTTGAATACTTTTTAATCAATGGCACATTCCCAATTTGCATGGTACTGCAATATGTATGTATAAAAATAATACTATCTTCCTTGCAATGTCCCTGCTGGTGAGGTATCTCTTATGCTGATTTCTCAAGCTGTGATAAAAGATCTTAGAGGAGTATCTTGAATAAATTGTCCTTTAATTAATATAATCCACTCGGAACCCGGTCCTGCTGGATAAGCCTATCAGGTGATATTATCCCCACATGAGATCAGATCCCATTTACAGATCTAACACTTTCAGCTCAAGTCCACATTGATATATTTAAGGAATTCTCTGTATGTAACCATTTGTATGTCATTTTAAGCAAACCTTATATGCTTAACTTAATATGCAAGTCATAAATACCTACATGTCCCATTTTAACATGTACACCACTGTTTGTTCCTGTCTTCTACTACTTAGGGCTAGATTTACTAAGCTGCAGGTTTGAAAAAGTGGGGATGTTGGATATAGCAACCAATCAGATTCTAGTTATAATTTATTTCTTACTTTCTACAAAATGACAGCTAGAATCTGATTGGTTGCCATAGGCAGCATCCCCACTTTTTCAAACCCGCAGCTTAGTAAATCTAGTCATTAGTTTCTGTTTGCAGTCTCGATAGCTGAAGTATCACTCTCAGTTTAATGAAAGTGAAAAACAAGTGGGAAAAGCAGATGCAGACTATTGTGTGCGGGGTGAAAGGGACTGATGTGGGAGGTATTGTTAAGAGCGAGGTGCTCTCCATTTAATGAAAGAACATTTACTCTCTCCGAAGGCATGAACGCGGAGCAATCACTTAGAAGTGTGCTCTATTCACTGACAAAGGAAACTGTTAACTGCCAATCAGATAGAGTGCTCATATCAATCATTTAAAGCTGGAATCACATCGTGTAGGATACACATGGTACATGGTTTGCGCTGCAGTTATAAGCACCAAACATGCAGTGTGCATCTGATCTAACTTCAATGCAACCATGTATGTATGTATATATATATATATATATTGTCATATGTTAAATGTTTAATCTGGAGAACCGTACTAAAACATACTTGCTTTTCATTTTAAAAAGCATTCTTTATTTTAATATCTACTTTATTGCTTTAGTGTCTATTTGAAGTTAATCATCTCAATTATCAGGTATTGTCTTACATTGTGAGGCTTGAAGCCATCATTATCCAATAATGGTTAAACAATACATGTATATATTATTACTATTCATAGTCATTTTTACTTTATTATACTCACACTTCCTTTTCATCATGATCCAGATAGTCTCTGTGTATTATAGCGTCAGATAAAGTAACGCAGTTGCAACAGTTTGTCAAGTATAAAGTTTCCCCAGAAACTCTCTGGAATAATTTTATTTAGCACTAAACAATTATACCTGCATATTACTGACAATAGTCAAGATATCAAGATCCCTTTGCAGATGTCATGTCACATAAGACATATAATATTTTGGGGGGGAAATAGGACAGTCATATAAATTAAGATGTGTGTTTTACGATCATTTGCATCTGCAAATTTGCTGATTAAGATGCACTGGTCTCGGAAATTCAAATATAAGGTTATGGTATTTGTAATAAATCTTAACTATCCTATTCTCCCATCAGAAATATTGGAATTATGCAATTAGGACTTTATTGAGTTCATCAATCATTTAGAGTGTAAGCTATTTTGCAACCATTGTCTCAATCTGAATTTTGTTTTCCCTATTGCATATTACATTATTATTGCTTCATTGCTATTTTGTAAGGAGTTTCACATACTCAGTAGTATCATAAATGGAATAAAATAAACTTATACATACATTCCTGAAGTGAAAAGGCAAGAGGTTGAAATTCTAACCCCGTTACTGTACTCTTATTCTAAACATCAGTACCTGCTAAAGATATAACTGGGACATTTAATATCATCTATATATTGTTGGTTATTCTAAGATCCCCGAACTGCCTGATATATTTATAACATCATATGTTGATTATTTGCTGTATACTGCTATAATAAGTACACTTTTTGCTCAAACTGCCACATATAGAAGTGATATAAATATAATTGTACTTCGCACAGTCTACAGTTCTCACATGCCCTATATAACAACCTTGAAAATAATGATGTTACCACTGACAGTAAGTAAAGGAAACAACAGTGTCACCCATTATGTCTTGGACTGTGACAGGTTCAGCAGGGAGCCCAGAGAATAAATGTCATTTTTATGTATAAATTCTCTTTTTTTTTTAAAGAAAAACACACCTCTGAAAGCCGGAAAAAGTGTTAGAATAGCACAATTGCAAACTTTTGGAAGCAAAAGAACAAAAACAGAAAGTTCTTACCTGAATTTGGTCACTGTACGGCCAGTCCATGTCATCGTTTAGTCCCATTTCTGCGGCAAACACTTGCGCCGACACCAGCATTATTACAGCGAAAGCTACAATGGTCTTCATGCTTCTCTGTGTTCTGCAAAGAACCTCACACTCTGCAATAGACGGACTCGCACTGAGACAGGTGGAAGGACGACTACTTAAGGCTGGATCAGAGCAGTGATGAGTTATAACAGCCCAAACGTATCAGAGATGTATCTGAAATAGAAAACACGAAACTGTCAGTCAGCAGGAAGAAGTAGAACACAAAAACATCCACAAGTATAAACAAACAAACAAATGGAACACTCAGTGTTAGCAACAATAAGCAACAAAGTATCTAATGTAACAGCTCTGCATATGTTTCATATGATAGAATGCTACACTTGTTTTACTATCAAACTAAACAATTGCTGAAGGCTGGATAAGCAGGACCTGATTACTTACTGTACTTCAGTGCAGAAGACTGTTCTCTTCTCTGGCTCTCACACAAGCTTGTGTGTGTCTTCTTGTACTGTGCTCTCCCATGAGCTCTCCACTATATATAAGAGGAGATGGGCAGGACCAGAGAATGTTCGTGTTGCTAAATCTAATTACCCAACTCTAACCAACTCTATTTACCATATGGGGGACTGTGTGACGTCTCTACAGCTGTATTCCTTATCAATATTAAATGATACTTGGAGGCTTTCCCATGTCAATTTGTTGTTTTTTTCAAGCTGACCTCTTCTGTTGAAATGAATCTGCCCCCGACCACTGAGCCACTGATACTTTGTCACTAGTCGCAATTTGCCCAGAGTGACGTCATGCGCAGAAACTAGGGGCCAAATACGCCAATTTATGGTTTGCGTCCAACAGCCGGTCTCCGGTGACATGAAATGTGTTAACACTTTGTCACCAATGGCTAAATTATTACAGACAAAGAGAAGGATGCTGTACAAGCACAAGTCACGACCTGTTTATGCTGATGGCAGGCTATTTAAATATAATAGAATGATGGATATACGGCACTTTGAGGGTGATTCATCAAGGTCTATTAGCGATATGCAGATTGCTCTGTGTGTCGAACTATTAAGTAGGAGACTCAATTGTAATGTAAGTGCTACCCTGAAGGAGTCTGATTAATCATCACAGATCTAGACACAAAAGGAAATTGTTAAAAAAAGAAAAAACTATTACATATACCACTTGTCAAGACTTTTCTCCCAACCTACATACTGATTATATGAAATCCACTAAATTCTGAGGTTGCCTGCTCTCACGGAACGTCCAGGAGACTCCAGAATTAGGGGAAGACCCCCAGACTGAGCAGTTATTCTCCCGGAGACCAGGAGCAAGGTGAGTGGGAATGTGACGCAAATTGCGTCATCAAGCCCCGCCTACTTTAGTCAACACCAAATGGCAGTGGCGTGATGACTGCGTGGGTGGGGCCTGATGAGGCAATTGCTCCACCCGCTTGATGACGCAAGTTGCGCCATCAAACCACGCCCAGTTCCTTTTTCCTACCTGGCCACTGCGACACCCGGAAGTGAGGAAGGAAAAGTAGTTAAGAAAGAAGATTTAAGCATGATGGAAGAGTATATACACCACAGATCAGTGACTTTCATTTATAATGTTGCATAGAGGATACTAATGATTTCAAGGCCGGTTTATCGGTAACAAATGGGTGGATTAGTAATGGAGTACTCTGATAAAGTTCTGAAACAACATCATTCTGCTCTATATATATATTTATTTATTTATTTATTTATTTAGAAAACGTGTCTTATATGGTGGGCTATATATAGACATTGTGCTACCCAAGCACTGTTAATGAATACACCCTAAATTACAAAATATACTCCCTATATATTTATACTATAGATGCTCAGGCTTGGGATCCCCGAAAACCAAACACACCCAAACTTAGCAGATCCAAGTACTGAGCCGAGCCGGCTCGGTACTTTCACGCACCCTCGGAATTGAAAGCGAGGCAAAACGTCATTGTTACATCGTCGGATCTCAGATCTCGCAAGCTTTAGATCCTATAAGTATCGTCTCCACAGCAATCCAGCACCATTTCACAGTGGGACACAGAAGGGGTAGCACAGTTCTTGGCAGTCTCTAGTGCAGTTGGGCAGCGTCATAAGTAGAAAAGAAAGAGGATCGGTAGCAGTGTTGTTCAAAGTCTCCAGTGACATTCAGGAGAGCTCCATTGCTCCATTGCTCCATTGCTAATTGTCATTGCTGAAATACAAATAATAGGTCTGGCAGGCGTAGTCTTCTAAATCTGCAGTCTTTGTTTGAAAGTGTATGAAAATAATATTGTGACCTGTGAGGTTGTCAAAATTGACTGCAAATGACTTGAAATTAGTGTTATTGAGGTTAATAATAATGTAGATGGAAAAAAAGCAAAAATATGTGATTTTAGCAAAAAAAAATGGATTTTAGGAAAAAATCGGGATCCAAAACCGAACCACGCCAGGGCGGTTTTGCCAAAACCAAAACCAAAACACGAAGTTAATCCAGATCCAAAACCAAAACCAGAACACGGGGGTCAGTGAACATCTCTAATTTATACCACTCTGTCCGACACCACGTTCTCCACATTTTCACTAGGAAAATAGCTGGTCAAATAAATATATATATATATATATATACACACACGCCCCTTGACCATTTCTGCTGTGGGCATGAACCTAGTTTGCCTTTCAGGGCATAAATGTAATATTCTCTATTGTTCTGTGTTCTATGGAGGTAACATGGAGGGGCTTAAAATATACCCAATGACTATCCGGCAGATATTTTGAAGGATGAACCTGTTTTCTAGAGAGCTTACTAGGCACCAGTGATCACTGAGACAGAGAAACAATGATCATTACCCTTCAGTAATGATATCAGCTCCTAGTGAATTGATTACTGTGATAGAGACATGTGGGTCTGGGTGGGTGTGAATTTGAGCACCAATAGAAGGTTTCAACAGCTTCGTATTGGTCCACTGGGATAACCCCGCCTCCCCCGCCCATCTTCTATTGGAGGTATATTCATCTGGTTAACACTATTAACCTGACAAACATGCTGGGGGCTGTAGCTTCATGATACTATGAATTCTTGCTCCACTGTGCAGTTCCCAGGGCTCAGCACTGATCCGTCACTCACGGACCCACCATGAAATGTACTATGTCCCGATAAGACAATCCTCTCCTGGTTAATAGGCTGAATATATGTCAGCTTCCACTGTGTATCAGTGATGCGTATACTAAATTGCAAACTGGTAGAATTCATTAGTTTGTATCATTGGTCAAATATCATGTTGTAGAATGTACTAGATAAATGATAACTAGAATCTGATTGGTTGCTATAGGCAACATCTCCACTTTTCAAATCCACCGGAAATTCGCAGCTTGATACATTTACCCCCTGGATCTGTGTAGAGCTTGCACATTGCTCTCATGGGATCCATTTAGAGAGGTTGTTTTAGAAGAGGCACAGCCCAACATTTAATATAATATTGCTGTAGTACATAGGATCTGCTGTTTCTTGGCTTGCTGCCATTCTCCATAGTGTCCAACACTTTCACATTGTGGGTGAAATACGCTGTCAATATAAACGACATTGGATTGAATTGGAAATGCTTTCTGCTGGCACAGGATCAAAATGCTCATAAAATTGTTGTAAGTATTTATAAGCAGCACAAAAGCAATGGACCCGAGTCTGAAGCTGTGTGATAATTGTGCAGTAGTCCCAATCACTGCAAGCCACACCCACAGGAGATGTCAATCTATCCAACATGTCAATACTTCTATCAAATATTAATAATAAAAATCTGAGTAAGTCATAGTTTTAATGAAAAACCTTTTCAATCGTTTAGGTAAATACATAGGTGTCAGGTATTTTATAAGCTGTAATTGCTTATGAGTTGGAAATAAACAACACAAGAGTTAAAATAGCTTTCTTTAAAAAAGTGTGGACTGCTGCAGTTTTATTAGGATGCAGTACCTATAACAGCCTGTATGTGGTGCTGTTCTCCATTTTGTTAGCACAATGTTGCCTATGTAAAATCTATCTATGGGCAATGATATCTATAATTGTACACAACGTACAGCACACACATTTATGTTATGTCACTGGCAGGAGTGAATAATAGTCTTTTATTTCAGTAACACCAACATAAATGTTTTCAAAATGTACCTGCCTTGCCATCTGCACACATGCTAGGTAACCATTCGTTGGCTGAACCAAAATTGAAAATGTTATTTTACTTTACTGACTCTCAGTAAAATATACCTAGGGTTGGCAACACTCGGCACATGTTTTTAGCAAACTCATTGGCTTTTTTTTCTCCTAAATAGTGGTTATGTATCTTTATGCAACCTGGTTGCACCTGTGCAATTTTGTCCTTGCCATGTGTTGTCCAATTGCATACAGATTGTACAACCAGATTGCAAAGATTATCAAGATCTCCATGTAATACACTGCGGTGAACACTAGATGTCACTATAATCAGTGTCTGGTTTTATTTCTAGTTGGCAGGGGCTGGGTGGCAAATTTTAGGATGGGGGGACTCTGCTCAGGAGTCAAATTAGTTTGAACTACTTGTTTCACGTCACATTGTTGCAGTAGTCACGAACGAAGGTTGTTGAGAACAGTTTGCTGAATAACAGACCATAATCTAGGTCATTACTTGTACAGGAAAATTATTATCATTTATGTTACTGTTCATAAATGGAAAACTATATTTCAGTAAAGGAAAACCATATTTCAGGCTAATACTACATTATAGAGTTAATTGAAGGATACCAACCCCCCAGGCCATACTTGCCCACCTTCCCCATTGCGGGTACTTCTTCACCGTGTATTGTGTTATTTTGGTCCCGCCCCACGTGGTGACGCAGTTGTTGTAATTCGCCGCAGTGGATGGGCCACAATAACTCACTTTGCGGTAGTCCACAACACTTTCCACTCCTCTCCGGAGGGGAGTCTCAAAAAGTTGGCAAGTATACCCTATACCCTTGCAAAAGCTGGAACTACACAATCAGCCTAGGAAGCATGTGACCACACGGACCAATAGAAAGCTCTTGGTCTTCAAAGTCACTTTGCCCAGACTTTTATTTGGCTCAGCCCGGGGTCGCAGATAGGGCCCCACCTGCCCCCACCATAATCAGCCATCCCCCTATTGGCTCCAATGTCAAAATCTACAGAGACTCTGGTGGAATTATTATGGCTTCCTTCTGTGTTTTTTTAGCCTTGCATTTATATAATCAGTTAAAGTTGTTTCCATTGGACACAACGCAGCTCTGCTCTGCCCTCTGCATTGGATTCAGTGGTATCCAAAGGGCAACTTTGTAACGTGTCCAATGAGAACATAAATCATCAACTCTGATGATACTATCCAGTATTATTATTCACCTCCCAAATCCATTTAAAATTCCCCAAATTTAACATAATACATAAAATATTAAAATCACCAAATTATTCTACACAGTTCAATATGGCAGTTAGGGTTTAGTTTAAATTAATTTGAACAATACTAGATTAACATCCCCTCATTAATCTAAACCCATGCTTTGAAAATTGTTACATTACATAAAGAATGTAAGACATCTAAGATGTAGTTTAGTTTGCCTGGTTCTGTTAGGTATAAGGGGATGGGCAGCACGGTGGCTCAGTGGTTAGCACTTCTGCCTCTCAGCACTCAGGTCATGAGTTCAATTCCCGATCATGGCCTTATCTGTGTGGAGTTTGTATGTTCTCCATGTGTCTGCGTGGGTTTCCTCCGGGTGCTCCAGTTTCCTCCCACACTCCAAAAACACACTGGTAGATTAATTGGCTGCTATCAAAATTGACCTTTGACTCTCTCTGTCTTTGTGCATTAAGGAATTTAGACTGTACGCTCCAATGGGGCAGGGACTAATGTGAGTGAGTTCTTCTTATTATCATTGGCTATTTATATAGCACCAATCATATTACGCAGCTCTGTACAGAGAATATGGAATCACTCACATCAGTCCCTGCCCCATAGGAGCTTACAGTCTAATTCCTTATCACACACAATTGACTGCTTGAGTTGCATGACTCATTTTGAAATGATAACGGGATGGAGAAGTTGCGAAGTGTGGATCGTCAGCTGTTCCAGAACTACAAGACCCAGCTGGCTGGCATGGAGTGCTGGGACTTATAGTTCCACTACAACTGATAAACCGCAGGTCGCATAAAATTGATCCGATGCAAAACTGTCGGAAAGGCAGAAGCACCGTTAAATATGAGTAGCTCACATAATACAGCGCTGGTTCTAATGCCACCCAAAAGTCTTGCAGTGCCTCCTTCCTGAAAATACTAATTCCCATTCCGCAGCCGGTCTGAATTGACAGAGCTCCTGTAATGTAAGCTACATTTTCTTTAGGCTTGTTCTCAGTTTCTAATAAATTCCTTTGGGGTGATTAAATATAGGAAATTACTACTAAAATGTTCTCTTTGAAAGCTTTTACCGCAAATTTCACAATTCTGTCTTTTTCTTCCCCCCTCCCTCGTTCCACACAAACACATTATTATCAGCAGAGTCTCTTATAAGGCAACGCACAGCAGCCAGGGGACATGAGTCCATTAGAGAAATGTCTTCTTTGATATTCCAAGTTCTATCCTTGCTCTTACTGTGGCTGCATGCATAAAGTACCCGGCTGAGCCATCATGTGAATATCTGTAACTCCTCTTACACATATCTCATGATGCTCAGCTAGCCGGTGACTATTGATCATCTTCATTTTCCATTACAGAGGATGTCTACCTTCACACAACTTTAATGTATTTGTATTTCTATGCGCCCTTCTGCAACATTCACTTATTTTTCTAACTCTGTCTATTATTGTTCTTCAACCAAAGTTTTTGATATCTTGATATTTAAAGTAGGAATGTGCACCGGCCACTTTTGGTGTTTTGGGTTTTGGGTTCTGATTACCTTAAGGTTTGGGGTTCTAATGGGTGGCCAAAACACCCCCCTCAAGGTTTTGGGTTTTGGGTTCTGATTTTTTTTAAAAAAAAGCATAAAAACTACTAAAATACTGTTTTTTTGTTTGTTTTCACTCCTACGCTATTATTAACTTCAATAACATTCAGGTTCACTCATTTCCAGTCTATTCTGAACACCTCACACCTCACAATACTGTTTTTAGGCCAAAAGGTAGTGCTGGACTTATACTGCAGAATCAGTGAACGTAGTTATTATATTGCAGGACTTATAGTCTTATACTGCAGGATCAGTGAACGTAGTTATTATATTGCAGTACCAATGGACTTATACTGCAGGATTAGTGAACGTAGTTATTATATTGCAGTACCAATGGACTTATACTGCAGGATCAGTGAACGTAGTTATTATATTGCAGGACTTATAGTCTTATACTGCAACACCACCACTGGACTGAGAAGGACAGAGTACAGGACAGCACCACTGGACTGAGCAGGACAGAGCACAGGACACCACCACTGGACTGACCAGGACAGAACCACAGGAATGACCAGGACAGAGGACACCACTAACTAACAAAACCTCCCTCTTCCCTGATCAATGCCCGAGTGAAGATGGCGGCGGCAAGCAGGGAATATAAAGAATCCGAATCTCGCGAGATCCGACGGCGGGATTATGACTAAATGCCTCATTTTGAGTTTGGAGTCCACCGGGAATACCCGAACAGTGCTCGGATCAGGGCCGGATCCGCACTGTTCGGGGCTGTTCGGATTCAGCAAATCCGAGCCCGCTCATCTCTGATTTAAAGATGAGTGAAACCATGGGAGTTAGAGGGCAGCTATAGATATGAAATACATTTGAAACATTTTTTATTTCTTTTCCTGGAAATATCTAAAATGTTCGTAGATCACATAATGATGATCATTTGGGTGTTTTATAGTCATCTCAGGCAGTAGAATGGTTAGAGATATTCCTGCATCTAAGCACGGATGTTTATTTTCATTTACCTTGGATACAACGTATAATTGCTCTGTGACTACAGGTGTTTTCAATTCACTGAACAGAGTTGGGCTGCGTCGTAGCCAAGGGAAGTGAAAATAACACTAAGTAGATATAGAAGCCTGTGGGAAAAACAAAATACTGAAGAAAGACAAAAAGATAAAGCGACCTATTCAATAAAGGTCACAGGAGTCCTCATATAGTGTAATTAATTACATTTACTGTAAATTAGACAACCTATTTACATTTTTATAGCTTAGTGTGAATAAAATACTGTGTATATATATATATATATATATATATATATATGTTTGTGTGTGTGTGTTTATAATTCATATTAGATTTGAAATATAGAACCCACTCTCTATAAAGTACCAACTCTTCTATTGCTCTCCATTGAAATTAGAAATTATTGGAAATTGATTCCTTTATATGGGTAGACCCTGTGGAATTGGTATATTATTCCTTTTAATATACAGAAATTGCAACAGCAAAATTAAACTTTTATTGGCACCACTGTAACATTTGAACTGATTGTATCACTGTTAAACATTATATAGGTTATAATGTATTACCTAGTGCGGATAACGAGGGTAGGACGTTAAGGTGGACCCTGTGTCACAGTACAATAATAAGCACTCGCAGACCAGTAGATTTTATACAGGTTGCAGAAATCCAAAGAGTAATCTAACAACTATTATAATTTACCGGTGGTAATGTGAATTTAAAGCGCCAATGTCAGGAACCCGCAACTGCAGACTTTAATCTAACAGTTAAGCTTAATTATACAGTTAGGGCTTTCAACATTGCCGCTTTAAATTCAAATTCCTCTATGTCGCTCTGTTAACTGACGTGAAACTGAAGTGCCGGTAACCAGGGTGTTCGGAATTAGTATCTGTCAGCAGGGCACTCTCATCGGAAATGCTTTTTAGGTACGTCTGTATTATATTCATGTCAGTTTTTATAGTGATCGGAATTTTATGTAGGTATCCTTGTTGTCGGTCATTTCAGAGTCGGATAAACGTACCCAACCCATAAAGTACAGGGTGATTCCCTATAATATACCAATATTCCTAATGAAAACTGAAGTGATCACATCAGAACTCGAACATTTTAGGTTTTTACTAATCATTGTGTATACAGATATAATGCACAACTGACGTTGATATTTGTATAAACTGTTGTAAATCTCTATGAGCAGCGAGCTCTGATGTCATCAGTTATAATAAGTGAGTTCTGATGTAATCACATCGGTGATCATTTGGAAAACTTTTATATTGTAACGAATAATGCGCCCATAAATAAAACAATGTGTGGGATAATGCACGCTCCACTGCACATTATATGAATATTAGAAGTCAGCAGTGGGCAGCACGGTGGCTCAGTGGTTAGCACTTCTGCCTCACAGCACTGGGGTCATGAGTTCAATTCCCGGCCATGGCCTTATCTGTGAGGAGTTTGTATGTGCCCCCTGTGTTTGCATGGGTTTCCTCCGGGTGCTCCAGTTACTCCCACACTCCAAAAACATACTAGTAGGTTAATTGGCTGCTATCAAAATTGATCCTAGTCTCTCTCTGTCTGTCTGTGTGTGTGTGTTAGGGAATTTAGACTGTAAGCCCCAATGGGGCAGGGACTGATGTGAATGAGTTCTCTGTACAGCGCTGCGGAATCAGTGGCGCTATATAAATAAATGGTGATGATGATGAAGTCACCTTGGATTTCTGTGACCGGTGTATAAGGTTTTATATGATCACAGACCTCTTATGTGGTTTCTGATATCCTTATAGAGTCTGTTTCATTAAGGAATGTAAATGCTGATACCTGCCCTACATCCTTTCGTACACCACCCATTGGGTGATAGTGATAGTAGAATGACTGAAATAGGGTGATAGTGATAGTAGAATGACTGATATAGGGTGATAGTAGAATGACTGATATAGGGTGATAGTGATAGTAGAATGACTGATATAGGGTGATAGTAGAATGACTGATATAGGGTGATAGTAGAATGACTGATATAGGGTGATAGTAGAATGACTGATATAGGGTGATAGTGATAGTAGAATGACTGATATAGGATATAGGGTGATAGTGATAGTAGAATGACTGATATAGGGTGATAGTAGAATGAGTAATATAGGGTGATAGTAGAATGACTGATATAGGGTGATTGTAGAATGACTGATATAGGGTGATAGTAAAATGAGTGATATAGGGTGATAGTGATCGTAGAATGACTGATATAGGGTGTAAGATCTACTACGTAAATAAAATGCATTGTATGGACTGCAGGGTGGTGAATTGTCACACGGTTTGTCCAGAGACGGAGCAACAAGAATAACTGACATGCTGAGGTTTAAGATTGTTACCATATCTGTAATACCCCTTTAGACTGGGCATTTTCGTGTGATATGCCCATCAGCATTTAATGAGACGTACCGGCCCCGGGGAGCAGATGGGAATATAAATACTTGTAGTTGTGTGATAGATAGAAGCTCGTGGAGTGTAGCGGGAGGAATTCCAGATATTCCTTTGAGGAACAAATATGAAGCCACGACAGAGGTCTTAGAAGATAGACTCAGGTCCACGTTCGATTAATGAACTGTCCATCTTCATCTGAGAAGGGAGGTTAATAGGAGGGTGGGCAGTGCTTCAGTGATGTCCAGGTTCATACTGTCGGATAGCTAATCAGAGGTGTGTGCTGAAAGAGAGCCAATGATCCAAATACAGCAGAGAGACCTCTAAGCAGGGTTCAGAGGAGAGCTGAGAGGAGCGACAGGTACATTGATTGCATTATTGGACAAGCCAGACACTGATAAATCTTCCTAAGCTGTGAGCAGAGTGTAACAGCAGAAACCCCAAGCCATGGTAAGATATATATGTTGTGAGAAAGTACAGCATTCACAGGAATCGGACACAGGTATGTTGAACCATTTAACTGTTTATTAGCAGTTGTCAGGATGGTAAACAGCTCCAGCAATGGTACAGCAGTCATCCAAAAACAGTAACACAAAGATCCCCACCACCTACATCTGGCTAGACATAACTTCCCTGTCTGCAAGCCGGCCACTTACTGGTATCGGTGGTCCCACCCACACATACAGACAGTGTCTTTATCCTCCACCCCAAGCACTACAACAAATCACAGCAAACCAATCACACCCATGTGGAACACCTGTGTGTGTGTGTGTGTGTGTGTGTGTGTGTGTGTGTGTGTGTGCTAAAAGAGGATCCCAGGGAACTTTAAACCTGTCTGCAGCTGCAGACTAGCTGTCTTTTAATCAGTCCCCTTATACGGGAACTGTGGGAAAGAGGCATATTTGCCACATACCCCTCCTCTTTGCGTCGCCAGCCTTGGTGACGCTGACACTGCGGAGAGCAAATCACGGCGGGAAAGGGCGTCTGCATTTGTGTGTAGACTCCCTGGCCTATGCTCCACTGTGAAGTGGTAGGGCTCCAGTGCCAGGAACCACCTAGTTACCCGGACATTTATCTCCTTGTTCCTGTGCATCCACTTCAGTGGTGCATGGTCAGTGGCCAAGGTGAATTCCCTGCCCAGGAGGTAGTACCTGAGAGCCTCGGTGACCCATTGGATGGCTAGGCACTCCTGTTCCAAAGTGGAGTATTTCTTCTCCCTGTGTAGAAGTTTGCGGCTCAGATAATGGATGGGTTTCTTTGTCCCATCAAAGCTCTGCAACAGCACGGCACCCAAACCTACTCCAGAGGCATCCATTTGGAGATACAATCTCCTGCTGAAATCCGGCGCTTGGAGTATTGGTGCCAAACACAGAGCCACCCGAAGATCCCACCAGGCCGCCTTCGCTGCTTCCGACCAGACCAAGTTTTTTTTTTAGGAGCTCTGTAAGAGGAGCAGCCCTAGTGGAAAAATTAGCCATAGACCCGTGATAGTAGCCCACTAGGCCCAGAAAGGTTCTTAGCTGGGTCTTCCATACAGCCTTGGGCCATTCTTTGACAGCCTTTACTGTATCAATTTGGGGTTTGACCTGCCCTTGTCCCACAACATACCCCAAGTATTTGGCCTCACGCATAGCCAATGTGCATTTTTCCGGATTGGCGGTTAGACCCGCCTCCCTAAGAGAGGATACTACTGCCTCCACTTTGGGTATATGTGTCTCCCAGTCCTGGGAGTGGGTGACTATATCATCTAGGTATACAGCTGCATACTCCTGGTGTGGTTTTAGGAGACGATTCATGGCTCTTTGCAAGGTGGCGGGAGCCCCATGTAGCCCGATAGGCAGAGCTTTATACTGGAACAACCGATCTGGGGTTGAAAAGGCTGTCTTAGCCTTTGCAGATGGTGTTAGGGGAATTTGCCAGTAGCCTTTGGTTAGATCTAATGTTGTGAGGTACCGACTATTGGCTGAGGTTTTCACTAATTCATCAATGCGAGACATCAGATATGTGTCAAAATGGGAGACTTCGTTTAACTTCCTAAAGTCATTTCAAAGACGAATACTCCTGTTTGGCTTGGCCACTAACACAATAGGGGAATGGATTCCTCAATGACATCAAGGTCCAACATTTTCTAATCTCCTGTTTCACAGCTACACGTCTAGCTTCAGGAATGCGGTATGGTCTTACCCTCACCACCACCCCTGGAGGTGTAACTATGTCGTGTTCTATGAGCGTGGTATGGCCTGGCACCTCAGAAAACACATCAAGGTTCCTCAGAACCATTTCCTCAGTCTGTCGTCTCCGTCCTGGGGACAGATCGTCCCTCATGGGAACTTTGTTTTCCTGCACAACTGCGTTTACCAACGTGGCTTGTGGCTCCTCCCTATCATGCCAAGGTTTCAGCAAGTTGACATGATATGTCTGAATAGGTTTTCTCCTGCCTTCCTTCCTGACTTTATAATTAACAGGCCCCACAGCCTCAATCACCTCATATGGCCCCTGCCAATGGGTGAAGAGCTTACTCTCTTGTGTGGGTAACAGGACCAGAACTTTGTCACCTGGTTGGAAAGCCCTAACTACAGCTGACTTATCGTAGTTTCTTTATTGTCTCACCTGTGCCTCATGTATATGTTGTTGCACCAAAGGGGTGATCTTCCTCAATCTGTCATATAACTAGGACACAAACTGGATCACATTGGATTCTTTTGGACTTTGTTGCTCCCAGCCCTCCTTGAGAAAATCCAGAATGCCCCTTGGCTGCCTGTCATACAACAATTCGAAGGGGCTGAACCCTGTAGATGCTTGAGGCACCTCCCTCACTGCGAACATTAAATATGGTAATAGCAAATCCCAGTCCATTTTTCCTACGCCACTGCCATCTTCACCATATGTTTGAGTGTCCTATTAAAACGTTCCACTAACCTGTCAGGCTGCAGGTGATATACTGATTTGTGTAACGTTTCTACTCTTAACAACCGGCACAGCTCTTTCATTAGACATAAAGGGACTACCCTGATCAGTTAAGATTTCTTTGGAGATGCCAACCTGGAACAATACAGAAGGAGTTCTTTTGTTATTGTACTGGACTTTATATTGCACAAAGGTATAGCATTGGGATACCTGGTGGCCTAGTCCACTATGACCAATACATACTGATGGCCGACTTCTCTAATGGGCCTACCAAATCCATACCAATACGCTCAAGCGGGGTCTGCACCACAGGGATGAGAACTAGCGGGGCCCGATAGTCTGGCTTCGAACAGGTTCTCTGACATACTGGACATGTCCAGCAAAACCTTTTTATTGCCTCGTACACTCCTGGCCAATAGAACCTGAGCAATATCTGCTCCAGTGTTTTATCTTCTTCCAAGTGAACCCCACACAGAAGTGTATGTGCAGCTTTGAGAACAAGTGATGTATGGATTTGCGGCACTAACAATTGCTCTAAAGTTCTACCCTGTACATTAGCAACTCTATACAACAGATCACTATTTACCATATAATAGGCAATACCTTCTGCAGGCTTGCTAGCCTTCTCTACCCATTAATCTCAACCACATTCTTATAGACATTAGTTAAGGCAACATCTCCAAGTTGGTCTCAGCCAAAGTCTCTTAGTGGAAACAAGTAAGACAATCCTGCCCAGTCTGAGTCCTCATTGGAAGGCGTAGCCCCTTCAACCGAGGTCTCGCCAATGAACGATGCCAGGATCCGGTTCTGCGTTGGCACTTGTGCAGCTCTCCTTTGTCTATGCTCCCACCTCTTAGGAGGTGTATTTTCCTGAATTGTCTGGTTCAGGTTTTATAGTAGACCCTGGCACTTTCCATTTTCTGTTCCCTCAAGCTCCTCTATCAAGTCTGGACTGTCGGCCGGTGCTTCAATTACCGACGTGTCCGGCTGGATTCGCTCCTGCAAGATCTGCTTGAACAGTGGAAAGTCTCTGCCCAGGATTAAAGGGTATGGCAATTTTGGGGCAATGACCGCTACCACTGTCACTGTCTGTCCATTCACAGTAACAGGCAAAAGAGTCCTGTCATATTTCTCGGCAGTCCCATGGACACAGAGTACCTTCACTTTGGGCAGATTATGCATCAGTTTCTATGGTAATATTGAGCTGGAAACCAAGGACAGTTCACTACTCGAATCTACCAGAGCCAGCACCAGATGGTGATTCACAAGCACAGTCATGCAGGACAAGCAGGACTTCCCGGTAACCGGACTCATGGTACAGCAGCTCGGATAGGTTGGTTGTGTATGCGCTAGTGAACAATCCATATGCTCTACATACGTTGGGCACTGAGCCCTCAAGTGTCCAGGCTCTTTGCACTCGAAGCAGATTGGACTTAATGCAGGTTTGGCTGTCTTTTTATCCAGCAATCTCTCCTCACCAGGATCCGGCCCACTGTTCCATAAGCTAGTTTTTGACCGAGGCACAAACTTTGGTGAATGCAACGGATGTTTGGGCATATGCTGTAAGGCGGTGTGTCTTTCCACTACAGCAGCCAACTCCTGATATGACTGAGGATCCGCCTGAAGTGCCCACTTTTGGAGCCCTTAGTCCATACCCCGGATACAATGGTCAATGGCCAGAATTTCGATCATTCTGCCTGCAGTGTTCTTTTCTGGCTTCAACCACTTCTTTAGTGTTCTTCCAAGATCAGCAAGCTGAGCCCGAACCAGTAAATCTTTGGAGAGTCTCCAGTCCGGGGACTCCAACCCTTGCTAAGATGGCGATTTTCAGCCACTGATAATCGCCAGCCTGGTCCTCATCTAGGTCTATATAGGTTCGCTGTGCTTCTCCTGAAAGATAGGGAGCCAGGTATTCGGACCAAGACCCAGGTGGCCACTTGGGTGGCGGCACGCTCAAAGGTTATTAGATATGTCTCCACTTCATAATCAGAAGTTAATTTCTGTAGCTTGGCGGTAGATGGAGCCTCTCTATCCCGTCTCCCCTGAGTGATCTCCTCATGGAGAAGTTGGAATTTTTCCTCCTGTACTGCTACCTGCACTAAGGTTCTTAAAATGTCTTCCATTCCCACAGGAGTTTGTGCTGGGTAATGAAACCTGGCTTCTCTCAGCATTCAGGTAACATGTTTCTGGACCACACCCAATTCACAACTAAGTGACCCACAAGGTGTTGTACTAAAATTACCAGAAAAATAAATTTGTTTTTGTCTGTTTTTAAACCCCCTTTATTCCCAGCTAGCATGTGCTTTAAAACCTTCACTGGTAAATGGCAAACAAACCAGACAATTTTTTTTTTTTTTTGGCCACACCCAATTCACAGTTTGAACCTTTAATAAGTGTGGCACTACAATGACCAGCAGTGTTTAACATTTGCTTTCTGTTGCAATCAAAACAGCTGCTAATCAGTTTGCAGTATAAAGGTTTGTCTCTTCACAGCAACACATTTGAAACAAAGCATTACAACAGTTTGGTGGATTACAGTGGTTTTTAACCGACTCCACTCACCACCCTTGCATCTGGAGGCTGGGAGGACGGCTGTGTCTTAGCTGTCCGACAGATCCCACAATGACACCACTTGTGAGAAAGTACAGCATTCACAGGAATTGGACACAGGTATGCTGAACCATTTAACTTTTTATTAGCAGTTGTCAGGATGGTAAATAGCTCCAGCAATGGTACAGCAGTCATCCAGAAACAGTAACACAAAAATCTCCACCACCTACATCTGGCTAGACATTACTTTCCTGTCTGCAAGCCGGCCACTTACTGGCATCGGTGGTCCCACCCACACATACAGTGTCTTTATCCTCCACCCCAAGCACTACAACAAATCACAGCAAACCAGTGACACCCATGTGGAACACCTGTGTGTGTGTGCTAAAAGAGGATCCCAGGGAACCTTTAACCCTGTCTGGGTTTCTGCTGTTACACACAGATGGACTCCCCTACCCGTCACAATATATATATATATATATATATATATATATATATATATATATATATATATATATTATGCACCACACCACACATTGTGTATGTGTGCATGTCATGTCTGATACATACTGTAACATTATGCTTACATTACACTTCAAAATTCAGTATTGACAACAGGCTAGAGAAGAGCTACTCAGCTAATCTCAAACGTATTGAATATCTGTACTCTTAATTGTCCTAGTTCTTTTTACCAGGCTACTTATTCTTAATGACGTCTCCGAAGAGTGGAAGAAGAATAATATTGTATATTTAGGAGTCATTTTGTGACATAGCGGAGCCCAACGTGTGGCATATGCCCATTTCTGTGTTCTAGATGAAACAGAGGAGGAGGAGAAAATGTGTATCTTATCATTATATTCTATAGTACACAAGTTACTAAATGTTTACAGATTGTCTTCCAAAGGGCCACGTTTCCAACATAGTTATTTGTTTCTGTGTCATATAATCAGATTAATCAGCCACACGATGTTACACAATGTGAATATTTATTTTGAATGTTGCATGAATATCAACCTTTGCAAAGTAAATCAATAGTTATAGAACTATAAATTTCACAGGATGTATAAAAAGTCCATTACAGAATATATGTCCCACTTTTTGGACTTTCTTACATATTTGAACATAAAGGGCAAGTTACTTTTACCAGACGTATAAAAGGGGACGTTAATTTATTAGCTTGCACGTGTCCTCCTGTAACTTGCACTGAATATAATGGGCCTGATTCATTAAGGAAAAGTACCTAGGCAAAACCATGTTGCTTTGGAGGGGGAGGCAAATTTAAAATGTGATGGCAGATTTATAGCTGGGGGTAAAGCATGTTCTAGATCAACTTTAAATTTCAGTGTACAAATAAAGCTATGAAGTATTTGTGTGCTAGATGAAAAAGCAGCCGTTATTTATCTTTTGTGCAAAATAATAAACTAATTTGCACTCCTTGCATTGTAACATGGTTTGTCCAGAAGCAAACTCATTTTTTTGCCTTACTTTCCTTAATGAATCAGGCCCAATGTGTTATCAGGACAATGGCAATTAGTAATGATCGAACAAATCACCAACTAGAACATTATTCTGTCACCATCTTTGTACCTCACCTCATATCCTGTCACCATACCTCCTGCCTCTGTGTGGATCACCTCATCTTCCCTCACCATACCTCCTGCCTCTGTGTGCCTCATCTCCTCTCGCATCACCATACCTGCTGTGTGCCTCACCTCCCGCCACCATACCTCCTACCTCTGTGTGCCTCAGCTCATCTGCTTACACTATACCTCCTGCTCCTGTTTGCCTCATCTCCACTCCCATCACCATACCTCCTGCCTCTGTGTGCCTCACCTCCTCTTCTGTCACCATACCTCCTGCCTCTGTGTGCCTCACCTCCTCTCCCCTCACCATACCTCCTGCCTCTGTGTGCCTTACCTCCCGCCACCATACCTCCTGCCTCTGTGTGCCTCACCTGTCACCATACCTCCTGCCTCTGTGTGCCTCATCTCCTCTCCTGTCATTATACCTCCTGCCTCTGTGTGCCTCACCTGCTCTCCTGTCACCATACCTCCTGTCTCTGTGTGCCTCACCTCCCGCCACCATACCTCCTGCCTCTGTGTGCCTCACCTGTCACCATACCTCCTGCCTCTGTGTGCCTCACCTCCTCTCCTGTTGCCATACCTCCTACCTCTGTGTGCCTCACCTCCTCTCCTGTCACTATACCTCCTACCTCTGTGTGCCTCACCTCCTCTCCTGTCACCATACCTCCTGCCTCTGTTTGCCTCACCTCCTCTCCTGTCACCATACTTCCTACCTCTGTGTGCCTCACCCTCTCTCCTATCACCATACCTCCTACCTCTGTGTGCATCACCTCCTCTCCTGTCACCATACCTCCTGCCTCTGTGTGCCTCACCTCCTCTCCTGTCACCATACCTCCTACCTCTGTGTGCCTCATCTCCTCTCCTGTCACCATACCTCCTACCTCTCTGTGCCTCACCTCCTCTCCTGTCACCATACCTCCTACCTCTGTGTGCCTCACCTCCTCTCCTGTCACCATAACTCCTGCCTATTCTGAGGGGATTATTACTATAATATGGGGTTTCCTGAAATTGTGATGCATCTAACAGTCAATTTAAATTCATTCCTGTTTTCATAAATCAATAGTTTATAGATAAATCAGTCGTTCTAAATTCAAATAAATGTTGTATGGATCCTGCAGAGAGTATTGTGCTCCAACAGTAGTGACCATTATCCACCGATCAGCCGCAGCATTAGAAGCCCTGACAAGTGATGGGAATAACATTGATTATCTTGTTACATTGGCACCTGCCGAGGGGTGGGATATATTAGGATGCAGTCAGTTGTTGAAGTTGATGTGTAGGAAGCATTCAAAAATGGACAAAGCGTAAGGAACTGATTGACTATGACAAGGGCCAAATTGTGAAGGCTAGGTGCTCCTATGCTGTGGTTAGTGCCTACCAAAAGTGGTCCAAGGAAGGACAACCAGTGAACCAACGACAGGGTCATAAATGTAACTTTTTTATGTTTACTTGCTTTTAGTTGATAAGTATTCTATAATACTCAGTTATTACAGAATAGAACATTATTAGATACCAACTGGCATTTTTTTAAAATTAGAGCAATGTATTCTACAGAATTACCAAAACAACTGTAACCTGCAGTAATTTTTATTCCCATTTCAACTTGTTTTACATTGTTATATAGAAAGAATATATCATATTTAATAAATAGCTGATAATTATGTTCACACATTAAATACTACTGCCACCTACAGGTCTCTATGTGGTACTGAATCATGTTCTATACAGAAAAGAATGTTAGGCCATATACCATGGGGGGGGGGGGGAGTTTAGTAATTAGCTTGCTTGGAAGTTGATTTTTTAAATTCTTTTTCAGCTGTTTCAGTATTTACTAAAGGACAGACACATGCACACAAATCTTCCCGACTAGCCAGGTGCATTCAGGAAATAGTGTGTGCAAATATATCAAAGTGCAACCAGGGTTTTTATACATTCAAAAAGTCTGTTCTAGGTTTACGGACTCTAGCTGTCAGATCTCATATGTCACATATAAAAACAGCGTACAAATACTTTTTTTTTTCATTACAGATCAGCTTAATTATCTAAAATAAATATGTATAATTACTTTATTGTTGTATTGATTGTTAGAAATGTATTTCATTTTCAATACGAAGCCAGTATAACGTCAAGGTTATGTGGATGGTTGGTAGACCTTAAGGAACGGATGGGTTTTGAGAGCCCGTTTGAAGGATCCAAGATTAAGGGACAGGCGGATGGAGGGAGGGAGGTTGTTCCAGTGAAGGGGGGCAGCACGGGAGAAGTCTTGAATTCTGGCGTGGGATGAGGTTATCAGTGCAGAGGAAAGG
This sequence comes from Mixophyes fleayi, assembly GCF_038048845.1. Classification (NCBI taxonomy): domain Eukaryota; kingdom Metazoa; phylum Chordata; class Amphibia; order Anura; family Limnodynastidae; genus Mixophyes; species Mixophyes fleayi. Next base: position 19,086,879 of record NC_134406.1, on the reverse strand, counting down.
CGACGGTCATTGGCTGAACGCAGGGAACGGGCGGGAGTGTGGATGGAGAGGGGGTTATAGATATAAGGGTCAGTGGAATGGGAGAGGTCCTTGTAGGTGACAGTGAGGAGTTTAAAGAGGATTCTGAAGCAGAAAGGAAGCCAGTGTAGTGCAAGGCAGAGAGGGGAGGCAGAGGAAGAGCGGCCTGAGAGAAAGATAAGTCTTGCAGCCGCGCTAAGAACAGAGCGAAGAGGGGCGAGAAGTGAGTAGGGGAGGCTGGTGAGGAGAAGGTTACAGTAATCGAGACGGGAAATAATGAGAGCATGGATGATGGTTTTAGCAGCCTCCTGAGAGAGGAAGGGCCGATGTGGGCAATTTTCCATGATTGGAAGCAACAGGATTGGCCAAGAGATTGAATGTGGGGGGCAAAATAGAGGGAGGAGTCGATTAGTCAAGAATATTGCACAGAACAGTTTGAACATTTTGCTAAATTCTACATTTAAACAATACTTTTGACTAGTAGCAGTACAACATACAAATCATGATTACTTTGTAATACCAGCAATACAATATCACAATTTTATAATAATAATAATAATTATTATTGTTTTGTTATATAGTACTCTATGTATGCAAATGTTGAGAAGAATATAGCAGTTTGTTTATATGTTATTGCTGTGGATATTTATATACTATCTATTTTTATTTAGACTCGCAGCTTTGAATTATAAGCTGCCTGTCACTACCTCTCCCTGACAATCCAGGATTTTTGGGTGATACATGAGAATCATATCTGTGACTGCTGTTAGTGAAACAGGCATAATGTTGTGCAGATACTTCCCGAAATTGCCAATTACCAGGGTCAGGACAGTGGGGAATAATACAATTCCGTGGTCAGTTATGGCTCATCTTGTTCTGTTACTTTCTGTAAACAATTCCAGAAATATATTTAAAAAAGAAAAAGTATGCCAGCGAAAGCAAACAAATAAATAAATATTATTTGCTATACAATGCCATCTTGCTGTGTAGCTATATTTCACCTGTACTTTATACATATACGAAAGATGCTTTATGTCTTTTTGAAAACATGAAATAAATACATGCTTAAATCAATAAGCTAATAGGAATGTCTGTTTGGTTTTTACGTCTAGCTCCTGATCATTCGTAGACATGTTTGGCAAAGATAGTAGCGTCTATTGTCCTCCTTTTCCCATCCAAGATGACTGATTGTAGACTAATTGTAGGTTAGCATGTGCCGTGACTTAAATGTCAAGGGAAAGGTTATAATGATTATTTAAATTTCACAATGAACTTGCATCAGCAACCCTAATGATGGCTCAGTCACTTAAAACCAGCACACCTTAGTGGATTTTACAAAAATCCTTTTATGTCCCCTCTATTCTCGACATGAGGTTACATTGCTGCACACACACAGGTCTTACCTGTACAAAGCCAAAAATTCTATTCCATTTACCTGCAAAGAAAGTACTAATGCACTCTCCCATGGGGAACCCTCTCTTTTCCTCACCTTAAAGCCTATTATGCATTTTATTCCTCAAAGAACTCATAAACCCCCTTCATGACTTCTTCCTTAATAGCTTATTAGACCTTTCACATCTCTCACCCCATTATGGTGAAAAGGTTTACTTGGAGCTCAAACAGACAAAGAATGAGATGATGCTTAATATAGAAGTGCTTCTGGAGAAGGAATAGTGAATTGAGAAAAAGGACTAGGTAGGTGACAGGAAGAAAATAGGGGTGTGGGAGCCTGGTATATGAGAGACAGGTAAGGAGAAGAGAGCTAGATGAGTCCCATGTCAGGAGGTGAGGAGAAGAGAGCTAGGTGAGTCCCATGTCTGGAGAAGGAGAGGAGAAGAGAGCTAGGTGAGTCCCATGTCTGGAGAAGGAGAGGAGAAGAGAGCTAGGTGAGTCCCATGTCTGAAGAAGGTGAGGAGAAGAGAGCTAAGTGAGTCCTATGTCTGGAGAAGGTGAGATAAAGAGAGCTAGGTGAGTCCCATGTCCAGAGAAGGTGAGGAGAAGAGAGCTAGGTGAGTCCTATGTCTAGGGAAGGTGAGGAGAACAGAGCTAGGTGAGTCCCATGTCAGGAGGTGAGGAGAAGAGAGCTAGGTAAGTCCCATGTCTGGAGAAGGAGAGGAGAAGAGAGCTAGGTGAGTCCCATGTCTGGAGAAGGAGAGGAGAAGAGAGCTAGGTGAGTCCCATGTCTGAAGAAGGTGAGGAGAAGAGAGCTAAGTGAGTCCTGTGTCTGGAGAAGGTGAGATAAAGAGAGCTAGGTGAGTCCCATGTCCAGAGAAGGTGAGGAGAAGAGAGCTAGGTGAGTCCTATGTCTAGGGAAGGTGAGGAGAACAGAGCTAGATGAGCCCCATGTCTGGAAAAGGTGAGGATAAGAGAGCTAGGTGAGTCCCATGTCTGGAGAAGGTGAGGAGAAGAGAGCTAGGTGAGTCCCATGTCTGGAGAAGGTGAGGAGAAGAGAGCTAGGTGAGTCCTATGTCTAGGGAAGGTGAGGAGAACAGAGCTAAATGAGTCCCATGTCTTGAGAAGGTGAGGATAAGTGAGCTAGGTGAGTCCCATGTCTGGAGAAGGTGAGGAGAAGAGAGCTAGGTGAGTCCCATGTCTGGAGAAGGTGAGGAGAAGAGAGCTAGGTAAGTCCTATGTCTAGGGAAGGTGAGGAGAACAGAGCTAGATGAGCCCCATGTCTGGAAAAGGTGAGGATAAGAGAGCTAGGTGAGTCCCATGTCTGGAGAAGGTGAGGAGAAGAGAGCTAGGTGAGTACCATGTCTGGAGAAGGTGAGGAGAACAGAGCTAAATGAGTCCCATGTCTGGAGAAGGTGAGGATAAGTGAGCTAGGTGAGTCCCATGTCTGGAGAAGGTGAGGAGAAGAGAGCTAGGTGAGTCCCATGTCTGGAGAAGGTGAGGAGAAGAGAGCTAGGTAAGTCCCATGTCTGGAGAAGGTGAGGAGAAGAGAGCTAGGTGAGTCCCATGTCTGGAGAAGGTGAGGAGAAGAGAGCTAGGTGAGTTCCATGTCTGGAGGTGAGGAGAAGAGAGCTAGGTAAATCCTATGTCTGGAGAAGGTGAGAAGAGAATTAGGTGAGTCCCATGTCTGTGTAAGGTCCCTAAAGGAGATGTGCCTCACAGGGCGACTAACTCCTAATACCTCCGAATTTACCACGATCCGCGTGGATGACTGGATCCCACCTCGGTCCCGGTTTGGGTTTTCTCCGGACGCCCGCAAGTAACACCTAAGAGGGAAACACACAGTTAAACCGAGTCTACCAAGTAAGGGCTGTCCGAGACTACGGCAAGGGACGAGGACACGGTCAGTCCAAGCTCCTTGCCGCCTCCTCACTTTGTTCTTGCCAAGACGCGGGGGACTACAGGCACTGAAGGCCAAGACTAATCCGAGGACTAATCCCGCCTCAAGTGCCTCACACACCTGCCGGTGAGGGCCTAACCGAAAGGAGGAATCGAGCGTGATACTCACCGGGACACTCCCACTTCCGATCCGGTTCTCCTGCACCTTCCCGACTCCTGCGGATGACAAGAACACACAGCCTCCCTCTACGCTCTCCGTGAACTAAGATGGCACCCACAAAACTGGACTAACTACAACGGCGACCCGACCCTAACAACGTTCTAATGGTCGGCAACGCAACTAAGTCAAACACTAGGACTAACTAAATGTGGTGCACTAACGGAACTACTAGTTACACGCTACGGGGAACACCAGCCGGTGTTCACAGCCTAAACCGGAGGGCGGTTCCTAACCCCCTCACCCAGGTCGTACCAAGAAGCTGCCTTCTTGCTATGGAGTCACACACAGGCCCTAAGTACGGGTTCTTTAAGCCCGGCTGAGGCTCAGTAAAACAGCACACTAACCCGCGGGCCGACTGCCGCACGGAACAGCCGATCGAACTGAACCGCCCGACTGCCTGTACTCGGGTATCTCACACGTGTCCCTACGTCCGGAACCACAGGTCCACCTGCACGGAACCGGCCTTGAGGACCCTTGATCAGAACCACGGCCGCCCCTGGAACTGTCTCAAGGTGTGCTGTACTGCCACCAACTCACTCAGCCACCCCCTCTGGGTACCAGTGTGACCCCGGGGACCTAAGGGACAGGGAAACTACGTGTGTTCTCCCCTGACTATGTGTATGCTGGTACTTACACTTGTCCCCCACCGCACGGGTTAGCACAGGAAAACCACAGGAAACAAGAGCCTACCTTTAATGGGGGCCTGACGTCTTGCCCCTGGACACAGTTAGATAGCACACCAAAATACTGTAATGTAAACTACACTCGCCACACAGACAGAATAAATACAGTCTACAGTACTTTGCACGCTACTTACCCGAACACACCGCTGCTAGCCAACCAGCAGGTTGCTACAGCACCACAGGAGCCTCCGCTCTACTGTACCTCCTGACCACGTGTGCTCACCTCACACAGGACCGCGCCTACACTCACAAGGCTCTCACGCCTCTACCTCACACCACCAGGGCCTTATGCCCTACACACCATGGGTCTCTGCCCAGCTACACACAGAGCCTTCTGCTCTGACTAATGGGCCTCAGCCCCCTCTCTAACTCAGGGCTCTGAGCCCACTCACTAGGGCCTTGTGCCCTACTACCTAGGGGTCCTAGCCCCTGCCTGAGGCCTGTGGCCTTCCTAACTAACCGAGGGCCTTGTGCCCTTAATAGCAAATGGGCTACCAGCCCCTAACCAGGCCCTCTGGCCTTCCTATGGCCTCTAGGCCACTAACTACCTAAGGGCCTTGTGCCCTTGTACCTCTGGGGCTCAGAGTCCCCCTCGCTATCTAACAGGGGCTTGTCCCCTTTTATATCAATATACTAATGGCCTACTGGCCCACTACTTCGTTGGGGCCTAGTGCCCAGGTCCCTGGGCCTTGTGCCCCTAATTCACGTGCCACGGGCCTTGTGCCCGACTTTATTACATGTACTGCGGGCGTGGGCCCGGGAGAGGAGTTGCCTGGCAAGGCCTTACCTGGGGCTGTCTTCGGGGAGCTTCTCCTGGACTCCTTCCCCGCCTGCCGCTGCTTCTCTGCTCTGCCGCCGGCTTCTGTTCTTGATCCCGCCGGTCTTCAGGCAGCAGAGGCGCTCTTAGCCCTAACAAGGGCTCTCTGCCGCCACTGCTGGTCTCCGCTGCCTTCTCTTCTGGTCTTGATCCCGCAGCTCTCCGCGACACGTCCTCTTCTGACTCTCTCCGCCGTCGAACTGCCCATGGCGGCGCGCGCGCTGACTTAAATAGTCGGCGCCGCGCTAGCGTCATCACGTAGCGTCGACGCGACGCCACGTGATGACATGGCGGGCCCGGATTGGTCCGTCGCCATGTTTCTTTTTGAAATGGCCGGGAGGTGAGCCCTGATTGGCTCACCGTCCCGGCTGAACGGAGGGGACCGCCGCCCGAGGGATGACGACGGCCCCGGCCAGGTAAGTCCTCCACATTTCCCCCGTTTTTAATGTCGGCAGTCCCTGCCGACAAAACCCTGGTCCACACGAAATCCGGGTCAGTATAACGTCCTCCAGGCTGGCCCAAGTTTGGCCGCTGCGATCTTCTGGGTTGAAGCGGCGGTGTCGGAAGGTCCAGGTCCACTGGAGTAGCATCCGGAGTAACAACGTCGTCGGCGGTCATTGGTGCCCACCAATCCACCCCCGTTGGGGCGGGTATAGGATCTGGCTCACTTCTCTCCTGGACGTCGGAAGGCAAATCCAGAAAACCACAGGGACGTAACATATTCCGATGTAGCACCCGCGGTCTTCCAGTCCCTTCCGCAGGAACCACCTCATACAAAGGAAGGTCAGGAGCCATGCGCCGTTGCACTACATGTGGCAACACTTCCCACCGATCGCTGAGTTTATTTCCCAACCTCTTAACTCTTACCAGTACCCGCTGACCCACTACGAAGGGGGAAGCCGTGCTGTTGGTTGGCCCGTGATGGACTTTGGACCGTAGCTGCCCCCTAACCACGTCCCCGGCAATCTTCAGCTTCCTCTTCTGCTCGGTCACCCAGCCGCTGGGAGTCCATCTGTCCGCTTCTTCGGGGACGGACAACTCCAAATCACGCCACTCCCTTCCAGGCCGCCCAAACAAAAGGAAGTATGGGGTATAACCGGTGGTACTATGTACCCGGTTATTGTATACCCACACCAAGTCCTGCACGTACTCCGGCCAGCGGTTCTTTTGCCCAGCCTCCAGAGCCCTGAGCATTTGCAGCAAGGTCCGATTGAACCTTTCACAGGCGCCATTACCTTGAGGGTGATAAGGAGTGGTCCGGGACTTCTGTACCCCATAAGTGTCACACAGACCCTCCATGAGGCGTCCCTGAAAACAGGCTCCCTGATCCGAGTGAATCCGCTCCGGGCACCCATATCTCCGAATGAAGTGCTCCACAATGGCGCGCGTAGCTGCTTCCGCCGTCTGATTTCGTGTGGGCACAACGACGGTGAACTTTGTAAAGTGGTCGGTCATGACCAACGCGTAGCTATGACCACTACTTGACTCCCCAACCAGGACGTAATCAATCATAAGCAGCTCCAAGGGTCGCCCCGTCTGAATGGTTTGCACGGGCGCATGCTGCTCCCCAGCCTTACTTACCCCACATCGTGGACAGGCTCGGCAGACCTCTTCCGCCAACGCCTTGGCGCCAGGTACGCAGTACTGCCTGCGTAGCCATTGATGGGTCTTGGCCGCCCCGAGATGAGCGCCTTTTTCATGGGCTTCCAGTACCAAGTCCCGCGCCATGAACTCAGGCACCACCACCTGCCATACAGGACGGAGCTCTTGCTCCAGGTAGGCTCGGCGAACTAGCACCCCTTCCCTCACTGCCAGTTGATCCCATCTGTGCAATAGCCGTCGTCCGGCTATGGACAGTCGACGCCGTTCTTCACTAGAGGGCCAATGTCCCTGTTTCTTCCATCGGCGGACACACCGCAATGGAGCATCCTGAGCCTGCCGTTCGGCCCAATCTACGGTCGTCTTGGGCACACTCAGAGCACAAACAGGAGATGTCAACTGGGTCAGATCCGGGATCTCCTCCCCTTCTCTGTCCTCATCACTAGGCCCCTCCGGCCCTTGCAGGGGATAACGGGACAACGCATCCGCATTTCCATTAGCCTTTCCGGGTCGATACCGGATCTTATATCCGAACTTGGCCAACCGAGCCATCCAGCGCTGTTCCAGCGCCCCTAACTTGGCCGTGCCCAAGTAGGCCAAGGGATTGTGATCGGTCACTATGTCGAACTCAGCGCCGGTCAAGTATTCCGTGAACTTTTCGGTTACTGCCCAAACCACTGCTAACAACTCCAGCTTAAAGGCACTGTAATTATCGGGGTTTCTTTCTGAATCCCGCAGGCTCCGGCTTCCGTAGGCAATGACCCGTTCTTTGCCGTCTTGGACTTGTGCTAGCACGGCCCCCAGGCCCTTGAGACTTCCATCAGTATACAGAACGAAGGGCTTTTCGAAGTCAGCGTACGCCAGCACTGGAGCCGTCGTCAGGTCTTCTTTGAGCGTCGTGAACGCCTTTTCCTGAGCGTCTCCCCAGGCTATGGCTTGATTCTTAGCCGTAGTGGCAACGCCCCTCAATAATTCGTGTAGCGGGCCAGCCACCTTCGCGAAGTCTTTGATGAATCTCCGATAGTAGCCCACTAACCCCAGAAATGCTCTCAGTTCCGTCACCGTTCGAGGGATCTTCCAGTCCAACACCGCAGAAACCTTATCCGGAGTGGGGCTCACCCCATCCCGGGACACAATATGTCCCAGGTATTCCAACCGAGATTTCAGAAGATGACACTTTCGCGGCTTCAACTTCAGGCCGAACTTCTCCAAGCGCTGTAGGACGACGTCGAGTCGATCCAGATGTTCCTTGACCGTGGGAGCGAAGATGATGATATCATCCAAATAGATCAGGAGAGCGTCGAAGTTCAGGTTTCCCAGACATCTCTCCATTAACCGTTGGAAGGTGGCGGGAGCATTAGTGAGCCCAAACGGCATCCTACAGAACTCAAACAGACCCATTGGTGTGATGAAGGCCGTCTTCTGCCGGTCCTCTGCCGCCACGGGTACTTGCCAGTATCCGCTGGCAAGATCCAGAGTGGAGAAATATCTCGCCTTTCCTAGCGCAGCTAGCGATTCCTCAATCCTGGGCAATGGATACGCGTCGCGGACAGTACAACTATTCAACCGCCGATAGTCCACACAGAACCTGATAGCGCCATCTTTCTTCCGTACTAAGACGATAGGAGCTGCCCACGGGCTCTTACTTTCGGTAATCACGTGGCTATCCAACATCTGCCTAATCATCAGCTTGACCTCTTGGTACAACTTGGGCGGGATTGGCCGATATCTCTCCCTAATGGGCAGACTGTCTCCGGTACGGATATTATGTTCCAGTTCCTCCGTGTACCCAAAATCCTCTTCACTTCGGGAGAACACTTTCTGTCTGGCCCACAATATCTGCTGTAAACGGGTAACATCTCGAGGCTCGATCCCTTCCAAGGAAACATCCATTTGTTCCAAAATGGTGTTGCCGTTCCACTCGCGGGACAGGCTATCGTCACCCTCCACCTGGACCGCCAAGCCCCCTTGTTGTCCTGACGCGGGTTTGAGAAGTATCTGCCGGTCATCTCCAATCTGTTCTGCTTCTACGGCGATAACTCGAGCGACAGTCGTACCAGGCCCCATCGTCTGAGTATGGTCCTGCACATTACATAACCGCACGGGTACCCTTCCTCGATGTACCCTGGCCAACGCACGGGCAACAAGAGGTCCTTCCGCCGTTCGTTCCGGACTGACCGGTTCCACCAACACCACTCTTCCCTCTAATCTCCGGTTTGTCCTCACTTCCATATATTGCAGCACCTCCTGACCAGGGGGTACTTCGACCGTCTGTCGATAGTTGGTCCGTAGGTAGCCAAGGAGCTCCAGTCCCGACTCAGTCGGTTCTTCATCACACCGTCGTACCATCCTCTGGAAAACCTGCTGCACGGGCCGGGGTACGTCCAACTCTCTCCAGTATCGAGCCCCTTTGGCGTGGAATAAGGCCTGATCCAAATTTTGTAGGGCGTTCATCCCCAGGATCACCGGGCCATGACGAAGCTCTTTTCCACCAACCACCAGAATGCCCTTCTTTCCCAAGGTCTGTCCGCATACTTCAATTTCCAACCAGACTACTCCCACGACAGGGATGGGCAAATTGTTGGCGGCGGTCAGCTTAATCCACGTTTGGGCCCGGCTCTTCTGCAGGTGAGCGTAGTTTTCCAGGAAACACCGCTCCGACATAGTGGTCACCTGAGACCCCGTGTCCAGCAGACACTGTTGTGGTTTACCCCCTAACGTGGCTACTACGGTAGGGCACTCTCCCACCAAATCAGCAGAGTTGGTGAAGTTGGGGTTTGCCCCCATCTCCCCCGCGGGTGGCCCCTTCACCGCGAGGGACTCTAGTTTAACGGTGCCTGGTTTGGAGGTTCGGGACAGTTTCGGGCATAATGTCCCACGCGTTGGCATCTCCAGCAGCGAACGCCCGGTCTTGGGCCCTGCTGGGACCTGGGGGCGCTTCGCCGTTCCTCTATAGGTCCCCCTTCACTTCGGCGATCCCTCGGCCGACGGACTTCCTGCCGCAATTGGGCGACTTCTTCCTTCATGGCTAAGAGAGCTTCCTTTAGATCTTTCACACAACTCTCCAACGGTTGGGCCTCTGCTTCGGACGGGCTACTGGTGAGCAGGACTTGCTGGGGCGCTACCGCATAAGGCCCGTAGTGATCATCTCTGTCCCGGGACACAGCCTCCGCTTGTATTTCCTGGAACGCCAGGTGAGGTTGGTCCCGCACCTTGTCCAGTAGAATGTGCCGGAGTGGCACGTTCCAGAGCCCCAGGGCAAATTGGTCTCGCAGTAGCACATCCGAGTCTCCCATGGCGGCCGACCCCCGTGGGTCTCTCTGCCAGAGTTCTCCCGCCAATTCTAGGAGAGCGTTGCCAAACTGGGTCAGACTCTCGTCTTCTCTCTGCACACGCCCGAAGAACCTCTTCCTCAGAACTGCCGCAGAGGAGGTGTCACCGTACAATCCTCCCAAGATTTTGAAGATGGCGTCCAGGGTGTCCCTATCTGATTTGGGTCGAAGAAGAACCGTCTTCCTAGCATCCCCTTCCAGGGCGTTCAGAGCCAGCTCCACCTTCATGGCACCGGTGATATGATACAACCGGGCAGTGCCATGCAGCCGTTCCTGCCAGTCGGCGAAAGCAAGATTCTTTCCATCGAACTTCGGCAGGTGGGACAACGCGGCACCCACAGCCATCACATTAGGCGGGTTGCGCTCGGGGGAAGGCGTGGTTGGTCGTGAATCCGTCATCACGAACGCGGATCCTGCCGACTACGCCAAAATGTAAGGTCCCTAAAGGAGATGTGCCTCACAGGGCGACTAACTCCTAATACCTCCGAATTTACCACGATCCGCGTGGATGACTGGATCCCACCTCGGTCCCGGTTTGGGTTTTCTCCGGACGCCCGCAAGTAACACCTAAGAGGGAAACACACAGTTAAACCGAGTCTACCAAGTAAGGGCTGTCCGAGACTACGGCAAGGGACGAGGACACGGTCAGTCCAAGCTCCTTGCCGCCTCCTCACTTTGTTCTTGCCAAGACGCGGGGGACTACAGGCACTGAAGGCCAAGACTAATCCGAGGACTAATCCCGCCTCAAGTGCCTCACACACCTGCCGGTGAGGGCCTAACCGAAAGGAGGAATCGAGCGTGATACTCACCGGGACACTCCCACTTCCGATCCGGTTCTCCTGCACCTTCCCGACTCTTGCGGATGACAAGAACACACAGCCTCCCTCTACGCTCTCCGTGAACTAAGATGGCACCCACAAAACTGGACTAACTACAACGGCGACCCGACCCTAACAACGTTCTAATGGTCGGCAACGCAACTAAGTCAAACACTAGGACTAACTAAATGTGGTGCACTAACGGAACTACTAGTTACACGCTACGGGGAACACCAGCCGGTGTTCACAGCCTAAACCGGAGGGCGGTTCCTAACCCCCTCACCCAGGTCGTACCAAGAAGCTGCCTTCTTGCTATGGAGTCACACACAGGCCCTAAGTACGGGTTCTTTAAGCCCGGCTGAGGCTCAGTAAAACAGCACACTAACCCGCGGGCCGACTGCCGCACGGAACAGCCGATCGAACTGAACCGCCCGACTGCCTGTACTCGGGTATCTCACACGTGTCCCTACGTCCGGAACCACAGGTCCACCTGCACGGAACCGGCCTTGAGGACCCTTGATCAGAACCACGGCCGCCCCTGGAACTGTCTCAAGGTGTGCTGTACTGCCACCAACTCACTCAGCCACCCCCTCTGGGTACCAGTGTGACCCCGGGGACCTAAGGGACAGGGAAACTACGTGTGTTCTCCCCTGACTATGTGTATGCTGGTACTTACACTTGTCCCCCACCGCACGGGTTAGCACAGGAAAACCACAGGAAACAAGAGCCTACCTTTAATGGGGGCCTGACGTCTTGCCCCTGGACACAGTTAGATAGCACACCAAAATACTGTAATGTAAACTACACTCGCCACACAGACAGAATAAATACAGTCTACAGTACTTTGCACACTACTTACCCGAACACACCGCTGCTAGCCAACCAGCAGGTTGCTACAGCACCACAGGAGCCTCCGCTCTACTGTACCTCCTGACCACATGTGCTCACCTCACACAGGACCGCGCCTACACTCACAAGGCTCTCACGCCTCTACCTCACACCACCAGGGCCTTATGCCCTACACACCATGGGTCTCTGCCCAGCTACACACAGAGCCTTCTGCTCTGACTAATGGGCCTCAGCCCCCTCTCTAACTCAGGGCTCTGAGCCCACTCACTAGGGCCTTGTGCCCTACTACCTAGGGGTCCTAGCCCCTGCCTGAGGCCTGTGGCCTTCCTAACTAACCGAGGGCCTTGTGCCCTTAATAGCAAATGGGCTACCAGCCCCTAACCAGGCCCTCTGGCCTTCCTATGGCCTCTAGGCCACTAACTACCTAAGGGCCTTGTGCCCTTGTACCTCTGGGGCTCAGAGTCCCCCTCGCTATCTAACAGGGGCTTGTCCCCTTTTATATCAATATACTAATGGCCTACTGGCCCACTACTTCGTTGGGGCCTAGTGCCCAGGTCCCTGGGCCTTGTGCCCCTAATTCACGTGCCACGGGCCTTGTGCCCGACTTTATTACATGTACTGCGGGCGTGGGCCCGGGAGAGGAGTTGCCTGGCAAGGCCTTACCTGGGGCTGTCTTCGGGGAGCTTCTCCTGGACTCCTTCCCCGCCTGCCGCTGCTTCTCTGCTCTGCCGCCGGCTTCTGTTCTTGATCCCGCCGGTCTTCAGGCAGCAGAGGCGCTCTTAGCCCTAACAAGGGCTCTCTGCCGCCACTGCTGGTCTCCGCTGCCTTCTCTTCTGGTCTTGATCCCGCAGCTCTCCGCGACACGTCCTCTTCTGACTCTCTCCGCCGTCGAACTGCCCATGGCGGCGCGCGCGCTGACTTAAATAGTCGGCGCCGCGCTAGCGTCATCACGTAGCGTCGACGCGACGCCACGTGATGACATGGCGGGCCCGGATTGGTCCGTCGCCATGTTTCTTTTTGAAATGGCCGGGAGGTGAGCCCTGATTGGCTCACCGTCCCGGCTGAACGGAGGGGACCGCCGCCCGAGGGATGACGACGGCCCCGGCCAGGTAAGTCCTCCACATCTGGACAAGGTGAGGAGAAGAGAGATAGTTGAGTTCTATGTCTGGAGAAGGTGAGAAGAGAATTAGGTGAGTCCTATTTCAGGAGAAGGTGAGGAGAAGAGAGTTAGGTGAGTCCCATGTCTGGAGAAGGTGAGGAGAAGAGAGATAGTTGAGTCCTATTTTTGGAGAAGGTGAGAAGATAATTAGGTGAGTCCCATGTCAGGAGAAGGTGAGGAGAAGAGAGTTAGGTGAATCCCATGTCTGAAGATGGTGCGGAAAAATGAGCTAGGTGAGTCACAGGTATGTGGAAGGTGATGGGAATAGAGTTAGGTGAGTTGTAGGACAGGGAAAGGTGAGAAGGAGCGAGATAGGTGAGCCACAGGTCTGGGTAAGGTGTGGAGAAGAGAGCTAGGTGAATCATAGGTTGGCAGAGGTTAGGAGTAGAGGGGTAGGTGAGTCACATGTCTGAGGAACAAAGTGAGGTTAGCAAGGTGCTGATAAGAGAACAAGGTGAGGGACAGGTGGGGATTAGAGTGAGCTGAATGACAAGTGATGTAAGACATAACACCTGTATATATGTGTACTCTACCCTTATAATCACTCTGAGGTACCTATAACAAATATGCTGTATATGAAATGTCTTTAAAGAGTTTTGAAATCAGTTTTAAAATAAATACTCTATATTTGATATTTTATGGAATCAAACAATTAGTACTTAGTACTAATAAGCCAGTCAGCCTGTTCATGGGTGGCTTGTACAGATAGGCAAAATTGTCCATAAAATATTTACCATGTTGCACATTTGGCTGCGAAACTTGGCACTTTGTGCAGGTGGAAATTGGCATTTCAATTTAAGTCTTTCCAATTCCACCTCAGGTACAGAAGTTTTTGTATAAATACAAATCTGATTATAATATAACCAAATACTCAGAACTGCACTACAATGAACAGCTAGTGGAGCTAAAAATCAATTGGCCATATATAAAATATGTTCAATAATATACAAAATGTTTAGAATACTCTATATATCCATATTATTCTTAACTTATGCCACTGCTGGTTACCTTGAGAATAACATACATGCATTACAGAAACATAAAAGGAAGCATACAAGACAGAAATCTGAGCTGTTCCCAAAATGAACTAACCGATTCATGACTTCTATAACAATATATTACTTGTCAAAAATATTTTCACGCACAAGTAATAAAATTCAATGCACAATCGTAATTACCTTCAAAATGGTCCACGACCCACCCATAAAGATCAAAATGATATACCATACTTAATCATAAAATTAAAACAATCACTTTACCCCTGAAAGATACTCAATAATAACATCATTCACCAACTGGGTAATGCGTTACCCCCCATTACTTCAATTCCCTGTGGAGATGATTCAGAATTTATCCATGTGTGGGAGGAGAGTTTTATGAAAAGTTGCTTGGATTTGTAATTGCACGTTAGACATTTCCTTTTGGATAGATAGTATTTTTTGGAACAAAAGAACTCCTTGGATCAGTCACTGACTCTCACATTGTCTTCAAGTCTTTAAACACTCTCTGAATAGCCATCTCTTTATTAGAGAGTAGCCATCCACACAGATCCCACCCACTTCCCTACTGAAGTAGGCGGTGGCTTTCTGACGCGATGTGCAGCGGTGGGTGGGGCTGAGATGTGAATCTCTGCGTCACAGCCCCTGCACTTACCCCTTGGACCTCCCCTCGAGCAGGCTAATAGCCAATAGCAATGCTTCAAATGATAAGAGCAAGTAGTTGATTGGCTTTGATGGGTTGAAGGACTTTTCATAGGGTAATAACATGGTGCACACTGCACCATATTATTACCCCCAAGAGTTGTGCACATTACACCATGTTATTACCCCCCCATAGTTGTGCACATTACACCATGTTATTACCCCCCATAGTTGTGCACATTGCACCATGTTATTACCCCCCATAGTTGTGCACATTGCACCATGTTATTACCCCCCATAGTTGTGCACATTACACCATGTTATTACCCCCATAGTTGTGCACATTGCACCATGTTATTACCCCCATAGTTGTGCACACTGCACCATGTAATTACCCCCCCCATAGTTGTGCACATTACACTATGTTATTACCCCCCATAGTTGTGCACATTGCACCATGTTATTACCCCCCATAGTTGTGCACATTGCACCATGTTATTACCCCCATAGTTGTGCACATTGCACCATGTTATTACCCCCATAGTTGTGCACATTGCACCATGTTATTACCCCCATAGTTGTGCACATTACATCATGTTATTACCCCCATAGTTGTGCACATTACACCATGTTATTACCCCCATAGTTGTGCACATTGCACCATGTTATTACCCCCATAGTTGTGCACATTGCACCATGTTATTACCCCCATAGTTGTGCACATTACACCATGTTATTACCCCCCCATAGTTGTGCACATTACACCATGTTATTACCCCCCATAGTTGTGCACATTGCACCATGTTATTACCCCCCATAGTTGTGCACATTACACCATGTTATTACCCCCCCATAGTTGTGCACATTACACCATGTTATTACCCCCCCATAGTTGTGCACATTACACCATGTTATTACCCCCCATAGTTGTGCACATTGCACCATGTTATTACCCCCCATAGTTGTGCACATTGCACCATGTTATTACCCCCCATAGTTGTGCACATTACACCATGTTATTACCCCCCCATAGTTGTGCACACTGCACCATGTAATTACCCCCCCCATAGTTGTGCACATTACACTATGTTATTACCCCCATAGTTGTGCACATTGCACCATGTTATTACCCCCCATAGTTGTGCACATTGCACCATGTTATTACCCCCATAGTTGTGCACATTGCACCATGTTATTACCCCCATAGTTGTGCACATTACATCATGTTATTACCCCCATAGTTGTGCACATTACACCATGTTATTACCCCCATAGTTGTGCACATTGCACCATGTTATTACCCCCATAGTTGTGCACATTGCACCATGTTATTACCCCCATAGTTGTGCACATTACACCATGTTATTACCCCCATAGTTGTGCACATTACACCATATTATTGTACCCCCTTCTCATATAAATACATTTTCCTATATGTATTGGATTCCACATGTATTTAACATCACATTGTATGATCTGCTTCCTATATAATACATGTTCTACATTATCAGCAAGTGATTAATGGTCGTGTGTTCGTCAGCACAGCCTGGGAAATGTTCCCATCATTAATGCTGGATCCTTTCTACTTAACAGACTATTACTAAACACACCATCAGGTAACGCACTGAATCCCTCTTCAGATCTGTCACTTGTATCATTAACTGAGTATGTATAGCACGATCTGCCGTTAAATTGCCGCAGCGTTAGATAAGTAGCAGTCATTAAACCTGATTGGTGCCGTTGTCAGGTGGCTTTGTTACTCTGTCACTTAGATCTTCAGTCTGTAAGGGCTCCAATTTCACTCTTAGATAAATTAAATAACTCATTGCATTAGATATTTTAATCCACTTCTTATTATCACAGAGTTCACAGGTAACATTAAGTCATAGGTGGGGGGAGCAGGATATTGGCGAGCAATTTAAGCTACACCCTGACTAATGAACTTCTTAGTCTTTGTATTGCACCTAGTACAAAATGTTCTTCGTGTTCCCAGATGCATCTAAGTCACACAAAACTTATTTATATTAATTCATGATCTTAGGGTCGTACCGAAGGTCGTAGCTGTGAGTCCAACAACCTGGAAATGAGAGCATTAAAAATCTCTCTCTTTATAAACCACTTGAATACCTTTCAGAGATGTGCAAGTACCACGTAGGCGACGTGGCATTCGGGGGGTGTCCAGCTCCACCCATGGGTGAATATAGTGCCGCCCAGAGGTGTGCCACACCGACACATCTCCTACTGCCTTCATTCAATTCACTTACATTTTCCATTACCGCCGCTTCTAAATTTCCACTTAGACCACTGTGGTGTGGCTGCTCTAACATCCCGCCCTCTCCCAGTCCCTTCTTATCACCTTTTTCTCCACTCTCTCACCACCCCATTCCCCGTTTTGTCCCCCACTCTTTCTTACCCCTTCCTTTTAGTGTTTTAGGCGCCCCTGAAAGTTTGTGCTCCATGAGACAGCCTTAGTTCGCCTAAAGGTAGCACCTGCCCCACCTATGGCAGAGAGCCAGTGACGTGCTCCAAATCTAAGGTCAGCTGCTCAATAACGTGAATCCCGATTGGTCCATACAGCACCACGTGGCCACTGCACAGAGCCATAGACCTATCCCATCTTTACACGGCGGACAGTACCTTCCGTGCGCAAGCAGGGGGAGAAAAGTTTTAGTATTATTTAGAAAAATATTTCTTAGTCTTCTCTTTACATTTTTTATTTCGCTTAGTTTAAACGAACCATCTAAATTGGACTCAAAATACAATCACTGTACGTTTTTCTACTAATGTGGTTATTACATTGCTGAGCTCTGTACAGATTGTGCAAAACATTTCTGTGTTCGAATGACCCCTTTTTAGACACATAATGGTATATTCCATATTCCATGCCTGCCAATCAGTTTCAATATTCCGTGAAGGTCTTGATTCTCAATGGCAGAATGGGGAGTGGACTGTCAGGAAAGTGGCATGGTCAAAATAGGTGTGGCTTGGACATTATTTGGGCACGACTTGTTTTGTGCCGAATTTCCTATCTAGAATGCTGGCAGGTATAATATTCTTCAGAATCACTGGTAGGGCATGCTGTGAGCTCCCTGGCACCTAGTGGGCATCTCATACTCAGTGAACAGCCTTAACATTGAACTGAGGGTGACTATTTGCTTTGCAAGCATCTGCAAGTCTTAAATTATCTTCCTCCTGCAAATAACTTAGTATAAGCTCCGTTTCTGTCCATTATCCTGCACATACATCACAGCCACCAGCTCCCGACATCACAGAGAAACAACATACAGACTCACACGGGCATAGCTTCAAGCACATTACTGTATTTGCTATGCTGGTAACATTTTCTGCACTGAATCCTGTAGGCTTTGCAGACCATCTGGAATTCAGTATTCTTTTGCAGTTTGCAATAACAAAAAAAGCCTTAACAGAGAATAAGATCACTCTCTGTAAATATATCCAAGGACAATGTAAAAAAATCTCACTAGGAAACATTTCATCCCAAGGTCTATACAAATGTCCTCCAGAAGAGAATATCCGCAACACAGGGAACACCGTGGATCGTTAATCTGAAGAACTTTTCAACGTTGCAGTTGAACTGCGCCAACTGATCTACACACAGTGGAAACAGCCATGTTATTGGCTGAACCATTAGAATTAGAGATGGGCGGATCGGTTTCCTGAAAATCGAACCCACCCAAACTTCGGGGATCCGGCTCGGTACTTTCGCGCTATTTCGGATTCCAAAACGAGGCAAAACGTCATAGTGATGTCATTGGACCTAGGGATTTTTGGAATCTATAAATACCGCCCTCCACGGCGATCTAGCACCATTTGAGAGAGGGATACAGAAGGGGTAGGATAGAGTGACAAAGAGAAGAGCTCCATTGCTGAAATACTAATATACCAGTCCTTGCAGGCTTTTTTTCTGAATTTGCACTAATAAGTGTAGGGTCTAATATACACCAAAATAGAAGAGCTGCATTGATAATTTTGTCATTGCTGAAATACAAACATACAAATCCTTGCAGGCTTTTTTTCTGAATTTCCAGGCAAATTCAGAAGTGTTATATAGGTAACAGACAAAGAGCAGTGCTCCATTGCTAAGAGTCATTGCTGAAATACAAATAGGAGGGCTAGCAGGCTTGTCTTCTGAATTTTCAGACAAATTCTACTGCGTTATATAGGTAACAGACAAAGAGGAGTGCTCCATTGACAAGAGTCATTGCTGAAATAGAAATAATAGGGCTGGCTGGTTTGGTCTAAATTTGCAGTTACATTTTACTGTACCAAAGCTCACTCAGAAACAGGAAAGGTGGCAGGGTTCAGTGCTGAAACAGAAATTGTAATAATAGGGCTGTCAGTGTTCTTCAAAGTCTCCAGTGACATTGTATTGTAACATAGCTCATACAGAAACAGGAGGGGTGAAATTGTTGTTGTCACTCTCCAGTCTCAGTCATGATGATACTAATCCCTTTACCTCATGTGCTAAAGTCTATGTTCAAGTGCATAGTGGTTTTAAGTCAGTGAAACAAAACTGTAAATGAAAAACTTATACCTTTTTAAAGAAAAAAAACCTCTCTAAAAACAGCTGAAAGTTTACTGTAGGAAAACATAAAATTGCCAAGATACCATTCTACCCAAAAATATTACCAGGCGTACCAGCATCAGGTAGCTCCCTTCTCTTAGCTAGATTTCAGCACCAGCAATCTACACTGTCATCATATTTACCCTTATCAATGTGTACATCTTCCTCAAACAATACGAATGCATCCCCGCTGGAATCCAACATCACAGAAGTCTGTGTACTTTGATGTAATTGCCGATAATGTTCTTTCTCATGGAATTTGTAGTTCATTTTATGGCAGAGCTGTCACAATTTTTGGGCAATTATTTTACAGCAGAGCAAATGTCAAAATGTTGTGCTGACTTATCTGCATCTCCACTGGGTGTCTTGGGAAAGCTAAGTTTTTCCCGAGAAGCAGTTGCCAGAGAAACCGAAGGAGGAGACGTCATTACAAGACGTTATAGCTCTTTGATCCTGGCGAAGCGAATTAAGTCCTAGATCAACAATTACAATATAGTTAGTGGATTTGCTTAGTTTTATTTCATCCTTCAATTTCTCTAGCTGCTTCTCAAAAAGTATAATTAGGGCAATCACTTGACTCAAGCTAACCGTGTCTGCACTCTCTTCACAGGTGACTACTTCACTGGGCTAAAGTACATTCCCCTCAAATTCTGGTCTTCTTGCAGCTGTTGCATTCTCCTACATGCTGTTGCAGAACCCTGACAATGACCCTAAATTTTTCGGGACACAAACAGCATCTCCTGCATTTCATTGTCATTTTTTAAAAGCTCTGTAACACCAAGTTGATTGTGTAAGTAAAACAGGAAATGTGATGGAATTCCCCCCCCCCCCCCCCTGCTGTAATGCTCTACCAATATTGGTGTCATTATCAGAAATCACATATCCTCAGGAGAGTCCAAGCAGGATAAGCCATGTTGCAATGACATCCCTTACTTTTTGTAACAGATTGTTAGCTGTGTGCCTCTTAGTGTAGCCGCTGATACACAGAGTAGCCTACTTCTGAAAAATGCAACGTTCTTGGGTACATGCTGCTGCTGTTCTTGCTGGTGAAGGCGAATCACCAACCCAGTGGGCTGTCACAGTCATATAATCTTTAGTTTGCCCAGTTCCGCTTGTCCCCATATCTGTGGTTAAGTGTACAGTGGGTAGAATGGCATTTTGTAGCCCAATAATTACATTTTTATGAACTTTCTGGTAGAGGTGAGGAATAGATTTTGTAGTAAAATGGTGTTGTGATGGAATTTGGTAATAGTGACAGAAGACCTCAAGTAACTGTCTAAAACCAGCTGCATTAATAGTGGACATTGAACGCAAATCTAATAGTAGCATAGTCCACATGCCGTCTGTGATCCACTTTGCGACTGGGTGACAGCTTTCTTACTTTCTTCCTCTAGCAAAGGATTGTTTAACAGTCAATTGTTGTAAACTACTAGCAGTCTTCATCTGGGATGAAGATCCACCCCCAGCAGCTGGACTAACGCTCAATAATTCTTCAGAGGAATCATGGTTAGTGGAGGAGTCATCTAGAATAAGGAACTTGGATGCAGGACTAACTCCCCTCACTTCTGGGGATATTGATGAACGTGTTGGGGGTGTAGATTGCAGGTGCTGGGATCTAGATAAGAGAAGGGAGATAGCTGATGCTGGACTGCTTGTTGTTATTTTTTAGCATAAGTTTCTGATTTTCACAAAAGCTTTCCATGAACTCGCTTCAAATGGCGTAACATGGATGAGGATCCTAGATGGTTAAGGTCCCTCCCTGTACTGACTGTAGCTTTACAAACGCTACAAATGGCTAGACAACTGTTGTCAGGATCTGGGTAAAAATAATTCCACACATAAGAGGTGGATTTTTGGTCTTATGCCCAGGCATGACAATGGCCTTCTTCTTATCACTAATCTTTGTTTGAGAGTATATGAAAATAATATTGTGACATGTGAGGTGGTCAAAATTGACTGCAAATGACCTAAAATTTGTGTTATTGAGGTTAATAATAATGTAGGATAAAAAAAAGAGCAAAATTATGTGATTTTAGCATATTTTAGCAATTTTTTAAAAAAAAAAATACAGATGCAAAACCAAAACAAACGATGGTGGTTTTGCCAAAATCAAAACACGAAGCTAATCCAGATCCAAAACCAAAATCACTTCACATGAGCATCTCTAATTAGAATATAGATTCATTAGGAACCAGTGCCAACTTGGTGCCTCAGTGATGTCACTGATTCCTAGTGAATTGATAGGCTGCATACTGTGATGTCACTAGTTTCAAGTCACACGACAGACTAAATTTTCAGATTCTATCGACCCACAAAATGGCTTCCTCCACTGTGCGTGTGCACGTTATGGAATTACTGCACGAAACGGGATAACATCATAGCTGTTTAAACCTTCACCGGATGTTTTCTGGGCTGGGGGCCAATTAGGGTGAGAAGAATTAGGAAAGCAATAGGCAACTCGCCTGACAAAATCATAGTAGCGTTTCACAGCTAAGAATAAACATGATCTCTCTTCTTTATAGCAAGACTACTAAGGACAACTCAAACATGTAATATACCTGAAGTCCTGTATAGTCATGGCCGATAGAAAATCAATGGACCATATCAATTTAATTACTGTGGTATAGATATACTAAATGGTCAATTCCAGCAAGGTTTCGGAGAGCCAGTAATAACCCATTATCTTAACCATTCTAAAAACCAAGTCTTTGCTTATGGACTGATTGTTCGGGTTACTGGCAGATCCACCAAGCCTGCAGTACGATTGGTTTGGATTCATGTAACCTGGGATGTTTCCCTGAGACACAATCCTAGGGCAGTAGGTAATAATTTTGTCCCCTGGCCCGTAACCTGCTTCTTCTCCCTCCCTTGACACCCCAGGACCCAGATGCGTTCTGCAATATCTGAGTCACCTGCTCTCTCGTTCCTTCTATCCGTGCAACTGCAAAATAGAGATCAGATTCTTCTGCATGCTAGATACCATTCTCACCAGTTATTGCCACTCTCTGGGTGTCATAAATCACCATTTATTGAAAACTAGACTTTAAAATGCAAACAATATACATTATTACCACATTCATTCAACATGACACGAGTGGGATTATAGGACTCCCAGGTACCACCAGACATAATCGACATAGATGCACTGGCTTAGCAGCAAAGTGAGCCTAGAAAATGTTTGAAAATGTTTTTAATTAGGCAAGTTAGAGTATGAGAGTAAGCGTCTCATTGATTGTAGCAGCTTAATGCAAAATGTGCCCCTACAGTATCAGGAAACAAACCTTAGGGGCAAATGTATTAAATTGCGAGTTTGAAAAGTGGAGATGTTGCCTATAGCAACCAATCAGATTCTAGCTGTCATTTTGTAGAATGTACTAAATAAATGATAACTAGAATCTGATTGGCTGCTTTAGGCAACATCTCCACTTTTCAAACCTGTCGGAAACTCGCAGCTTGACACATTTACCCCCTAGTGTGTTAACAACAGTTACCAGCGTTCTTGAAATTATACATTGAAAATTCCAGATAAAGTAGGAAACATCCCTGATCTGCCCAAACCTCCTTAAAACACCGGCAGCTTTTGAATGAGATCCTTTACCAGTCGCCAATGTCCCTTTCGGTCACTGAAAATTGGAAGTGTTATGTGTGGATATGAATTACGTATATTGAGGACCTAATTTAGCATTAGAAGCATTTCAACTCTATGGGGGGTATTCAATTGTTAGCGTTAACGGAAAAAAACGAGCGCTCAAAAAATCTTAGCGTTAATACGGTAATTACTCGCGGAATTTCAGCTCGTCGCTCCCTGAGCGGCGAGCTGAAATTCCGCGAGTAAACTGCCGTATAATCGCTTTTCTCGCGCAATATTACCGTATAAATAATATTTTTTGAGCGCTCGTTTTTTTCCGTTAACGCTAACAATTGAATACCCCCCTAAGGGGCATACTCAATTAGGATTCCGGGCCGCAGTAACGCACGTTACCCTATGGGCTGCGAACGTTATTGCGGTACTGTGGATTAAGTTCGCATCCCGTTCCGGCGCGATCCCGCGGACCGGAATCGCCCTTAAATTGCAGTGTAAAAATAAAGCTGCCCGGCATTTGTGCGTTACATGCAAAAGCCGCCAGTATTCTCCCTGCAAAAAAAAAAAAGTAAAATATATTAACCTATCGCATTGCAACATGGCCTCTTCAAGGGCAAATGTGCTCCTCTTTTCTTTTTTTAACTTTGCATTTTACTCTGAAGGAGACCCTAAATATTTAAAACGGATGTCCAGAGCGTGATGATATGTCTCATACTTTAGATTTACTTAAGGTATAACATTATGAAAGAAGAGAAATGCAAGGTTTTTAAACCCCCACTATCGAGAATCTATAAAAATCCTCTTTAATAATAGGATCTGTTTATCAGGTGGGCTGATGGTTGACCTGAATTCATTGAAAAAGTCTGAGTACCAGCAGATGGAATCTCACAGCAAAATAAAACATCATTCTATAAATCTTTCCACCATTGTTCGGACCACAATTACTGAACAAAAAAGGAAAAACGCACAACTGAGAGTTTATTGAAAGAGCAAATAAAAATGAATGGTTTATTCTCCTCAAGGTTGCATAAGCTTTATGCATTAGTATCAGACTTGTAATGCTTGAGTGTGCGGGCCGAGGGGTCGGTGGCCTGGATCCAACGAGGCATCCAGTAATGGGTCAACCAATTGGCACGCCCCGGGTAGTACTTCTCAAAGATCTGCCGGTAGAAGTAGCCTTCCTTTGTCTTGGGTGAATTAAAGGGAAACTTTTCAGCAGCCTTCTCCAGCATAATGTCATCCACCTGTAGATAACAAAACAATGGTAATTCAATCAGTGGCAGATGGATCAAATGTCCGTACATTCAACATACGGACAATGGATTCTCCCACAGAGCACTTGTGCAAATAGTTATAGATTATTCAAAAGAAAAGTACACCTTGGCCAGGAACAATATATTGGTTCTCAAAAAATTCCATATAACTAGATAAATATATTGGCAACATTTAAACAAGAAACAGAGGTCCAACAATATTAATAATTAGGGATATGAAGGCAGAGATGACTCGGTGGACGTAGGATCCTTGCGCGATGTGTTTCTGCGCACATTTATTGTAATTACGGTACAAGAGTTTTGCCATAAACATCCAACAGAGACACATCGTATGAGGTTCCTACAGGAACTTGCGGCTAATCGTCTCCCCCTGTGTGTCAGAAGTCAGCTGACTGGGGCTCAACCAATCAGCTGGAACAGACACAAGTGTTCAGCTCATTGTATAATCCGTGATTGTCTAAGGTCCAGCTCCCTTTGACTATTCTCCAGGTTCAGAGAATATGCTATGTGGCAAATATTTGGGGCCCCACTGAATTGACCCTCGCTGTTGGAACATTTAGGGGTTTGGGGAGAGTTGGATTAAATTTTATTAAAGACTGGAATTTCTTTTAACAATTTTGACACTGAAGGGTATTTTATTTGTACTTTATCAATATTATAAAAAATAGTTTCTTATATAATCAATCTTGATGTCAGGCTTATATTTCCATAGTCTTATTTATCCATACACATGGGTTTTTCTATAGCTGTGCTGGGTACCAAATAAAGATGCTCAAATTTGTTTCAAAGTGGTTCTCAAACCAGTTCGTCACATGTACTGGAAAGTTAGAAAAATCGCCATAAACTCTCAAACTTTAGACAAAGAAAATTCAAGCTAGATCTGGGTAAGGTGAGCATGTTCAAGGAAATTACTACATTGCAAAGTAATTTAAACAATTGTTGATATTCATACATTATTGTTATCATATACTGTATATACTGTATATCTAAATGCCCAATTATTTTTGCCCAATAATTATCTAAACTCCGTTTAACAGATTTTGTCCATTTATTATGGTTTGAAGACTTCTATTGCTACTATCGAAACAATTCATTTTAAATTATGCTATTTTTATTTCATTTCAATTTCACAAAGATTGTTTCCAGTAAATAGTTTGTTCTGAGATTTCTGAGTCCAGGATATAGCTCCCGTATTCTGAGTCCAGGATATAGCTCCCGTATTCTGAGTCCAGGATATAGCTCCCGTATTCTGAGTCCAGGATATAACTCCCGTATTCTGAGTCCAGGATATAGCTCCCGTATTCTGGCTCCAGGATATAGCTCCCGTATTCTGGCTCCAGGATATAGCTCCCGTATTCTGAGTCCAGGATATAGCTCCCATATTCTGGCTCCAGGATATAGCTCCCGTATTCTGGCTCCAGGATATAGCTCCCGTATTCTGGGTCCAGGATATAGCTCCCGTATTCTGAGTCCAGGATATAGCTCCCGTATTCTGAGTCCAGGATATAGCTCCCGTATTCTGAGTCCAGGAAATAGCTCCCGTATTCTGAGTACATGATATAGCTCCCGTATTCTGGCTCCAGGATATAGCTCCCGTATTCTGGCTCCAGGATATAGCTCCCGTATTCTGGCTCCAGGATATAGCTCCCGTATTCTGAGTCCAGGATATAGCTCCCGTATTCTGAGTCCAGGATATAACTCCCGTATTCTGAGTCCAGGATATAGCTCCCGTATTCTGGCTCCAGGATATAGCTCCCGTATTCTGGCTCCAGGATATAGCTCCCGTATTCTGGCTCCAGGATATAGCTCCCGTATTCTGGCTCCAGGATATAGCTCCCGTATTCTGAGTCCAGGATATAGCTCCCGTATTCTGAGTCCAGGATATAGCTCCCGTATTCTGGCTCCAGGATATAGCTCCCGTATTCTGGCTCCAGGATATAGCTCCCATATTCTGGCTCCAGGATATAGCTCCCGTATTCTGAGTCCAGGATATAGCTCCCGTATTCTGGCTCCAGGATATAGCTCCCGTATTCTGGCTCCAGGATATAGCTCCCATATTCTGGCTCCAGGATATAGCTCCCGTATTCTGGCTCCAGGATATAGCTCCCGTATTCTGGGTCCAGGATATAGCTCCCGTATTCTGAGTCCAGGATATAGCTCCCGTATTCTGAGTCCAGGATATAGCTCCCGTATTCTGAGTCCAGGAAATAGCTCCTGTATTCTGAGTACATGATATAGCTCCCGTATTCTGGCTCCAGGATATAGCTCCCGTATTCTGGCTCCAGGATATAGCTCCCGTATTCTGGCTCCAGGATATAGCTCCCGTATTCTGAGTCCAGGATATAGCTCCCGTATTCTGAGTCCAGGAAATAGCTCCCGTATTCTGAGTCCAGGAAATAGCGTCTGTATTCTAAGTCCACATTCATTATAGCTCACATATTCTGAGTCAAGGATATAGCTCCCGTATTCTGAGGCACACAGCACTCTTCATACATTGAAAAGGCACCTTTTCTATAAGAAGTCACAGGCTCCCTATATAGACTATATAGAGGCAGTCTGTCCATATAGAGGTTGTTCATGTATAAAGAGGCTGTGAACCTTATACAGAGGTAGTGTGCCCATATAAAGAGGCTGTGTCTATATAGAGAGACGGTCTCTCATATAGAGGTTGTGCATGTACAGAGAGGTTTGAATCCTTATAGAGAGGCTATGTACCCATATAGAGGCTGTGTCCATATATAGAGGCTGTGTGTGCATATACAGAGAGGCCGTGTGTACATATACAGAGGCTGTGTGTGCATATACAGAGATGCCGTGTGTCCATACAGAGAGGCTGTGTGTGCATATACAGAGGCTGTGAACCTTTATAGAAAGGCAGTGCGCCCATATAAACCGACTGGATATCTATACATAGGGGCTGTGTGTACATACTTAAGCCTGTGTTTTAATACAGAGGCACCATGCTTGTATAGAGATTATCTGTACGAGCACACAGCCTTTACAAGGAACATGTGCTTGTATAGTCCATAGGCTGTAAATGTATGCTGGAACTTGTAGTTCCACACAGATGCGTATTAAATGTGATCACATATACATTTCAAGCTAACAGTAAAATAACAAACGTGAGCTATATTCTCGGATAGATATATCTGTAAATACAGGCAACATGCTAATGATAATGATACATTGTTTGGGATTCTCACAAAATAATATGACAAAGTTCTCCTGAAACCTGTGAAGTTTTTCTCCTGTTACTAATGTATCATGATCTGTTTGCTTATCACCTGCAAGGACACTGGGGAAATGTTTCCAAAGAATATATTGAAGGACTTATTTTGGGAGCTCTGAGGGACACGACATCTGAGTCACTGCATTGATGATGCACAGGTAATAAATGATAGTATTCATAATAATGACAGGATGTTTACAAGCTTGACCTAATAAAACGCATGAAAAAAAAAACCAATACGACATCTCCCCCTGGTGGTGTTATTGGGTATTTCTCTACAGCAAAAGCCTCATTCAATACTTTGATGCTGAATTTTACATTTTTTGTGGCAGAATTTGGCTTTGTGTTCCGCACAGAATTCCCCCTTTCGTTTTTAAACTCTTTGCTGGACACACAATCTACATCACTGCAGACAATATTGGGCAACTGGCCTGCTATCACCCTGTGTCTGGCCAAGAATGAACACACAATGCCCAATATCAATCTTATCAAAAGAGATAGGATCATTATCAGCATGTTGGAAACGCAGACGGAAGAAGACCGATATGATGTGTGTGCAGTCATATTCCAACCTCACCAATTAGGCTCAGTGAATCAGCACTGCTGAATCTCATTCTGTTTGGCCACCTATTTTTTCATTAAGACAATTTGTATACAAGAAATATTCTTCTTTCAATATTTATGGACAATTGTGTAAAAGTGTATCTGCTATCTAGGTATACCAAAATCTATAAATTAACAGTTCACTTAGCATCCCCTCTCCAAATACTTAGCAAAGGAATCCCGGGCTCCGTACAACCAGCACTTACAATATGAACCCCGGTTTGTACTATTATATGTTTATATGATGCAGTCTGTATTATAGGAATAGTAAGATTCCCATAGATTGTAAGCTTGTGAGCAGGGTTCTCTTACCTCTCTGTCTGTATGTATTACCCTGTATTGTTTTATTAATGTTTGTTCCTAATTGTAAAGCACTAGGGAATTTGCTGGCGCTATATAAATAAATGTTGATGAAATGTTGATAGGAATAGTAAAACATTTTGCAGACTGTTTGTAAATTGTAATAATTTGCTATTTTGGGGTGCACGTACCTGGTGCTCTATGTGGTCCTGCAGAATTGAAAACCAGGATTTCTTCACAGACGTCAAGCCGTCGCTGAAGGCCTCCTTAGGCCTCCACAGTATGTCTTTTGGCAGGAGGTTGGCGCTCTCAAACGATTCTCTCAGGAGGTATTTCTCTATTCCATTCTGCGCAGAGTCAGAGGACAACATCATAACATTATAGGTTAGAAAACATTACTAAGCACAGGTATATTTATGTAGTCTTTATAACACACCTTAGGAACTCGGAGTTCTGGAGGCAGAGACAGATAGTAAGCAGTGAAACGGTGATCCAGGAAAGGCACGCGGAGCTCAAGGCTTGTATGGACACAATGAAAAACAAAAATTTTATTTCGATACTCTACAGTCTACTGATTTAAGGACAAATTATACATTAGAAATGAGCACATTTTCAAAACCATCCTGCGGAATGCGCTCTTCATTTGCCAGCGGAATTTGTCCTTTACTGTTCCCTGGTTACCGCAATCACAACATGCGAAATATCACAGCGATTTCGCTCATCTTTGGGGCAGCCATTTTGTCGGCTACATGAATATAACCGGTGACATCACTGAGGCTAATCATGTACTTGAAATACATGATATATAAAAAGAAGGCACCTCAGCGACTTCCTCTGCATTTTGGGTTGTACCATTGTTTTGAAAAACACAAATGCTGTGGAGTCTGACTGATTGAACCACTGTGTGATAAGCCATTGAAATGTTTTCAAAAGTGAACCATACATTTGTAAAATACAATTTTCTTTCTTTTGTACCCAGAAGCTGCCCCTGTTACCACAGCTAGACATAAGCGGAGTGGTTTTGATGCTGGGCGAATGCTTTCAATCGACTGCAATTGCAACAGAATAAACATAAGAACTGCATTGCAGTAAAAAGCATACCGAGGACCAGAAACTGTAAAGATAATAAACTATAAACTTATGTGTTTTGCATACGATTTTTAAAAATGGTATTTAGATGCTACTCTTTAAACGTGTAACCCCATAACCCACACTATATATCCCATATCTATCAATAGTCAGAAAGAGAGGTTTAGTTCAACACCATTTGGCTATATGAATATGATATGACATTTGGGGAATGATTTATCACATCTAAAAAGGAAAAGTGGAGGTGTTATCCTTAGCAACCAATCAGATTCTAGCTATCATTTATCTAGTATAGTCTACAAAATGATAGCTAGAATCTGATTGGTTGCTATGGGCAACACCTCCCCTTTTCTTTTTTATAAGGTTTGATAAATCTATATCATCGAGTTATTCAGAATGGGATATTTATAAAAGTACAAGCACACGTTTTTAATGGCTTGAACCATTCAGAAGATCACGGTTTTGTACAACACTCCTTTTATTTTATACGTTAATTACCTCACAAATGTGCAGTTACAACCAGACATAAATCGTGCACATTGATATGTTGTGCAAAGTATTCTATACTTGGAAATATAACCATATAACCTTTCTAACTTTATTTAACTGAACTGAACACTGTATTTTTACATTTGTGTCCCGTATAACAGGGCTGAATGTTTATTTTAAAATGTACCTACAACGGAGACCGGCATTTTGTGGGCTGTACCAATATTTATGAGAATGTAGCTCTTCAATTCACCTCATGCCTCACTGATGTTATTAGTTTCCAGTGAACTGACAGACTGAATATTGGTTCAGTCCACAGAAATGGCCGCCCCCAATCAATGTAGTTGATGGGTCCATATTAAATCCTAGTTGCCCTTGTTTAGATAGGATTAATTGTGCCCAGTATCCCATACCTCCCAACTGCCCTGATCTTGCGGAACATTCTGATTTGAGGACCAAGCAAAGGGTGGGGCTTAACAGAAAATGTGCGGAGTTTTACCCAAATATGTCCATTCGTGGGTGGATTTTGGGCAGATCGGGGGTGGGTCTTACTTTGCCCCACTTTCTGGATTCTAACTGTTAAGAGGTATGGTACCCCCCCTAAACAAGGGGGGATACAGAGATTCAGCTCAGCAGTACTTCAAGAAGGAGTTATTTAATCACCTCGCATAACCAACGTGACTTCACAACGCGGCTGCCATGTAAATAAATTAAAGCTTTACGTACAACAGAGGTCCGCTGTAAGCCTAAGACGTTTCTTATTTCATACCGTACACTCTATTGCACTCGATCTCCCACCCATCCCTCCCCCTTATAATTTGTCCATATTTTAAGAGACATAGCTCTCTTCATTATTGGTATTCCCAGTGATAAGTGTCCCTTCTCCTATTCTTATATTTAAGATATATATTAAGGGATGTGAAGCAAGACTTACAGGCTACAACCTAGAGATATGATAGGGGTAGCGCACTCACCCGTGTGCAGCGGTTGTCCGGTCAGCGCGAAGCGCATCGAACAAGTACAGTTCTCGCAGTAGGCGCTCGCTGTCGGCCGCAGCCTCTTCCGGAGAAGGCGCCTGTAAGAGATTTGTTAGTGCGCACGTTGATCCGTGTCAATCTCAAGAACCTCCATTAGCACAAAGTACAAGCGCGCACAGGGAGACACTGCTGACAAAATGCAGTGATCCGCAGCTACCAATCAGACATCTGCTTACATTATCTAACTTGTGCTTAATCAAGCCAAGCTAATTGTTGATTGGTTGCCATGAGTAACTAGACATTTACACTTTCTAAATATATAATTGTATGTCTATTTTTCCCGGAACTCTATTCATGTTATTAAAATCCCACATTGTGTATGTTATTTTTCTTTCCTGATATACGTATCCATCCATCGATGTATTTTGCTATTACACACCATGTGATGGAGTACATTAGTAATTGGATTGTGCACCTAGCTATATTGCATACTGCATTCTTGAATATTGTTGGTTCTGCTCCTTAAAATGCACATTTGAAATAACTACAGCTGATTAATGTGCATCCATCCAGGCGGATCTCTCCCTCCTCGGGATGACACTCCATGACCTCCCATGTGGAATGGACCATTAGTGGTCCGTCTCTGAATTACATTTTATACCGAGCGGGAACAATTACAGAAATTCTGTAAATGTAATTACCGTCTTCCCACAAGTCTCACAACCCAGCAAACAAAGAAAGAAGAACAAAAATATATTAACCTTGTGGAAATATATATACCCTTGGGTGAGCTCGTCCGAGCCCTCGCCGGAAAATATAACCACGCTATCGGTGTTTTTTCGTATGTACTTGGAAATCAAATACATGCCTGAAATAAAGAAGCCAAAGTAGCGTTAAGAAATGCTTATTCCTCATAACTACTTTCTTATGTAAATAACGCTATCTAGAGAACCTGAAAATTTAATTTACTGAATCTATAGCATACACACTTTTATTACAAAGGTATAATACATATCTAAATATATGAAACCAGTTCCCAGCAGATTAATCTCTGTCAGACACATTAAAATCAAATTCATTACTTAAAGGATAATTCCACCTCCAGCGCCAAGACAACGACAGCAGGAGAAGGTCCTTACTTGCAGCCTATTCGCAAATTGAGGGACCCCATAAATGAAATTATGCAAGCAGCATCGACATTGACGCAAAAGCAAAGCTGTGTGATCTAATGTCAGAAAGTGTGTGTGCAAGTTTACATGTTTACATTTGCAACCCCGTCACTGTGTGTAGTGCTGAGGTGCACAGTTTAGGCCGTGCGCCTCCTTCTCAGCACTGGCTAGCTCCTGGTGTGGATGTAGATGACCAGGGGGTCCCCGCACATGCAGGTTATCCTTCCTGAGTCTCTGTGAAGATGTTGGACACAGGTGATGTAACTTGGGAGTGCAGTGCAATCAGATGTCTCAATAATGCGGGTGTCAGACCATCTCTATATTGCAAAATAAACTCTTTATTTACACATCTTCTTTACTCCAGCACATTCTTAAACTGTTGCAGTGATAAATATTTACAGTTCCTATTTACATCTCCTGTCTCCTCCTGCACAGTTCTTAGGGGCTACATGGACAGAATATCAATGGGGCAGTCACATCCAAAATGATGGCTCTCTAGCTCACCCTCATCTCTCTCTTTAACAGCAGTGTTCACTAACCCCTCCTCTGCGGGGTAATATCTCTCCCGTACTCTGTGGGGTGTTATCTCTCTCCCGTCCTTTGGGGGGAGGAGGGTTAATATCTCTCTCCCTTCTTCTGGGGGGGAGGTAATATCTCTCTCCCATGTTCTGAGGGGGTAATATCTCTCTCCCGCTCTACGGGGGTAATATCTCTTTCCTGACCTCTGGGGGGGGGGGGGGTAATATCTCTCTCCTGTGCTCTGGGGGTCTAATATCTCTCTCCCGTGTTCTGTGGGGGTAATATCTCTCTCCCGACCTCTGGGGGGTAATATCTCTCTCCCGCTCTACGGGGGTAATATCTCTCTCCCGCTCTACGGGGGTAATATCTCTCTCCCGACCTCTGGGGGGGTAATATCTCTCTCCCGACCTCTGGGGGGGTAATATCTCTCTCCCGTGCTCTGCGGGGGTAATATCTCTCTCCCGACCTCTGGGGGGGTAATATCTCTCTCCCGACCTCTGGAGGGGTAATATCTCTCTCCTGCTCTACGGGGGTAATATCTCTCTCCCGACCTCTGCGGGGGTAATATCTCTCTCCCGCTCTACGGGGGTAATATCTCTCTCCCGACCTCTGGGGGGGTAATATCTCTCTCCCGACCTCTGCGGGGGTAATATCTCTCTCCCGCTCTACGGGGGTAATATCTCTCTCCCGACCTCTGCGGGGGTAATATCTCTCTCCCGCTCTACGGGGGTAATATCTCTCTCCCGACCTCTGCGGGGGGTAATATCTCTCTCCCGCTCTATGGGGGTAATATCTCTCTCCCGACCTCTGGGGGGGTAATATTACTCTCCCGACCTCTGGGGGGGTAATATCTCTCTCCCGCTCTACGGGGGTAATATCTCTCTCCCGACCTCTGGGGGGGGTAATATCTCTCTCCCGCTCTACGGGGGTAATATTACTCTCCCGACCTCTGGGGGGGTAATATCTCTCCTGTGCTCTGGGGGGTAATATCTCTCTCCCGTGCTCTGCGGGGGTAATATTTCTCTCCCGCTCTACGGGGGTAATATCTCTCTCCCGCTCTACGGGGGTAATATCTCTCTCCCGACCTCTGCGGGGGTAATATCTCTCTCCCGCTCTACGGGGGTAATATCTCTCTCCCGACCTCTGGGGGGGTAATATATCTCAGTTGGACACTGACAGACACTGTGTGCTGCTCCTTTCCATCATCCTGTCACTTTCTGAGGTAAGTTATCCCTGAAATCTGCCCCATGTCACTGCCCCATGCTCCCCAGATTATAGGGGGGTCCCAGGACCTCCTCCCCTCTGTCCTGGGCCCCTGGCTCTCCCTCTCTCTGCTGGTTCTGATCCCCTCAGCTCATTCCCAGTGCGTCTCCTCTGGGTCCTAGTGCCGGGCCTTGGACTATCTATACCTAACTTATTTCCTCCCCAGCTTATACAAGCCCAAAAAGTGGTATTACCCTTTAATGTAGCTTAATCTATATTGCCTTCAAGTTATATAATATATTTTCAGAAATAAGTTAAACCAGAAGACAATGGACATTAATTCTCTGTACAGCTCCATTGCTGTTGTGAAACTACTGAACTGTACCAGTTTCACAACAATTGCCACAGACTATCGATGATGTCAGGATACACTTCCTTATAGTGCTCTTGTCACGTGCACACAGTGGAGGCAGCCATTTTATGGGCAGAAGCAATATTCATACCTCAGTGATAGCACAAGCATTCTGGTGACTATTAGTATCTCCCACAAAATGGCTGCCAACACTCTGACAAGCACGATGCAATCTATGGGCTAGGTTTATCTCAGCTTCTAAAAGGGAAAAGTGGAGGTGTTGCCCATAGCAACCAATCAGAGTCTAGCTGTTATTTTGTAGAATGTCTTAGAAAAATGAAAACAAGAACTTGATTGGTTGCTATGGGCAACACCTCAACTTTTCCTTTTTTTAGAGACTTTAGTAAATCTACCCCTATATGTTATTTGGTAGGGTCTCTAACTAAGAATAAATTACAATTAAAAGAAAAAGTAACCAATTTTCCCTTGTACTTTTTTAGTGGCCATCCCTAATGCTTTCTATATAGTACCTTCATGCTTAACCAATCTTGGGCAAAAATGATGTCCAAAATGCAAAGTCACAAATAATTTGAAGGACCCCTTGAACCGAAATTGCAAGCATGTATATATATGTGTATGTGTGTATATATATATATATATATATATATATATATATATACACATTTCTATATATACATACAGTGGTGGAAAAATACCATTGGTACAGCGGGGCCCATGGAAATAATGGTGCCTGCAGGGTCGTGGGCCCCATTTGCCTCCTCCCTGCACCAGGGCCACAGCTCGCTAGTTCAGCCTATGTGTATATATATATTAGGCTTTTATTTTCTTCATTTTGACCATGTAAGATTCGTTAGACTTTCAGAAGTACAATTTTACTTGATGTGGGTAAATATATTGTCGCCTATCACGGGTGTAAATTGCTACCACTGTAGGTATTTGCCCGTAAATGCTATAAAATCATCAATAAATACTTGTTTTGGAAACTACATATAAAACACAAATGAAGGCAATGTGAGATGACTGTGAAAAGAGCCAACGATTCATCTGTTTCAGAAGCAGACAGCGCGTTACAGATTCACAAATAAAAGAGAACATTCTCATTGCAGACAATAATGAGAATAATTCCTGGTGCTATCACTCACCCGGCTTGGTCAGAACAGTCTGATCTTAGCAGAATACTGGAACAGAAGTGAACGTGACTTCTTTTTTTTTTTTTTTTTAAGGGACGTCTGTAGAACTTCAGTATTTGAAATACCTCCAGAGAGATCTTACCTACAGAAGCTCGCACTGTCGTGATGTCATAGGTTTCTAGAGAAAAGATGACTTCATCCACTGCTTGAATACCCTCTTCTGAATCAAACATAACTTCATGATGTTCACTGCCGATATATTTGGCTACCTGAAATGGTAGAGAACTGGTGGTTACTGGCAGAACTAGCTAAGTATCGAGGATGAAAAAGTAGTTTAATAATTCTTTAGTAACCTACATATGTTGTCACTGTTTTATATTGCTGCAAAAATGTTGTTATAATTTAATTTAAAGGAGAGCTCCACCCAAAACCTAAAAAATAATTTGACTAGAGTTCACCACGATATGTTATTGATGTTATAATCGTTTACTTGCATACAATCCAATTCAAATTACTCACCATTAACTACAAAGTCCTCAACACCACTACTCCATGATACATATCAAATCTCATATGAAAATACTGTTCCTCCCGCCCTCTTAGATCTAACTCTGACCTGCGCCTTGTCTCATCTCTGGTAACCACCTCTCACTCCCACCTACAAGACTTCTCCCGCGCTGCTCCCCACTTATGGAATTCCCTACCACGCTCAATCAGACTCTCCCACAGCCTTCAAATCTTTAGACATTCTCTAGAAACCCATCTCTTTTTTAAAGCTTACCTTATTCCCATTGATACTATTCACACTAATACACCCTCACAGTTGTCCCACACAGTTGTCCCATCTCCACTCTGAGCCACACTCACTCCTCTTGTTACAGCTGTGCTCTCCTCCACTTAGAATGTAAACTCTCTAATGAGCAGGGTCCTCCATACCCTTTGTTTTCATGTCTGCATTTATTTTGTCTGTCTTGTATGTCCCTGTTTTATGTATGTACTGTTTTACCTACTGTACGGTGTTGGGGAACACTGTGGCGCCTTACAAATATATAATAATAACAATAATTTGCATGATAAAATACAAAGATCTAGTTATCCGTTATGAAGGATTAGTCTGTCCAAAAGCTCCAACGTTCCAGTGTGGCCCTTCTTCCTGATACTGTAATTTCATACAGGCAGCCATGTTGCCAGTGTCAATCTCCTATGTGCATTCATTGGAATGGGAAGATCACAGGGAACTAGCATTGACAATACAGATCTTAAAAGGAGCAAAGCAATCCAGACCGATGCGAACAACATTTGATTGGACTTGAGCAAGAGGCAGAATGTGATTGGTTAGCTGCATCTCACATCCAATCAGGTGCTGAGCATTTTGGCCCAAAACTTAGGCCTTTTGGCAAGTGAACATGGTTTTGTGAGGTTCTGACATGGTTTGGGGGGATGGAGGGCAGGGCTTATTTGACCTGATTTTGCTAATTTGTTGAGGCGTATGGGCCTTATATAATAACATCAATTCTAGTGTTTGCTCACTATGGGATGCTATAATGATGTATATAAATGGTGCTCTGCTGTATCATCATACACCAGTAGGGGGCACCTGGTGAAGTGCATTTCAGAAACTCCTAACTGAACTAATTGAACCACTGAAAGTTTGACTCCATCCATTCTTAGCAGTGAAGGAGCAAAAAAAGAACTCCACCCAAAACCAGGAAAAAACATTGGGAAGTTGAAGTCTGCTATACAGAAACCAGAGCATTCATATCTTGGATGTGGCATTTGATTAAGGTCCCCAATGGCTCTAACATACATAGCCTGATTAAGAAACCATGGGCTAGATTTACTGGAGATGTTGCCTATAGCAACCAATCAGATTCTAGTTATCATTTATTTAGTACATTCTACAAAATGACAGCTAGAATCTGATTGGTTGCTATAGGCAACATCTCCACTTTTTCAATCCCGCAGTTTAGTAAATATACCCCCATGTGTCCCTAGACAGATACTGGTTTACCTCCCCCCCTACCCCTGTTTGTCAAAAATAACCAAATAAAATGGGCCTTAAGCTGGAGCCCGGTGGGTGATACAGATTTGCTAACATACCATCCGCTCTTACAGGAGCCACTCTCTTGTAAATAGGCACCAACACCCACGGGGCCAGTTTGAAATAAGCCGCGCTTCAAGTAGAGACAGGCGGGTATGAGAAGTCATTGAAGACCCCATTAGATCTGGTGAACGGTTCATCCAAAGTATTTATTATTATCGTTTGTTTATAAAGCGCCAAGATATTATACAGCTCTGTACACTGAGGGGATCATGATAGAAACAAATTACATACAATGACATGAAACAGAAGGTAAAAATGACCTTGCCCAAATGAGCATAAGAGTGGGATACAATTGACACGCTTACTGGGGCGCACCACCAGTCCATCCGTGATCAAAAATTGTTTTTTTCCGGCTCAGGTGCCGTCCCCTTTAGACCCCGAGACCCTGCTTTGAATATGGGCAGAACCATTTTAAGCAAAATAGCGCACGTTCGGCATTTACATGCCTTAATGAATTAGGCCCATTGTGTAAAGTAATACTATTAACTGTTATTTATTCAATTAGGAAAATTCAACGTTTTTATAGTATTTGTTGTTTGTTATTATTATGCTTATTTCTAATACTTTGGTTGATGTTTTTTGTGCAGCATCTAGAGATTTGAAGAGGTTTAGTCATACACATGAAAGCAACATACTAAAAAGGGGCAATTCAGCATTAAAAAAATCGCATGTCTTCTGAATTAAACAAATAGCTCAAAAGCTGAATTATATAAACATTTTCATAGCATGTAAAAATATAAATATTGATTACAGACTTCATTTGAAAACACAGTAGTTTGTTTTTGTTTTTTCCGCAGGAGAGGAAACATTGAAATATTTGACATGAATATCACGCACCCACACAAAAGCGTAAACTGACAATTTGCAAAGTACATCACATATCACACTAGACAAAGAGCCAATCTCACCGGTGCCAGGGGATCTATGCCCTTTGGGGACAGAGATGTTTACACAGCTAGGTAGCATTGGCACATTGCTTGTACAGACACGTTGCTCCCTGTAATTTGTAGACAGCTGATTATGGTGTTGGTTTGTTAGTACCATCAAAGCTGCAATATTCACGTAAAGGAAAAACAATGTATCTAACACTAATATGTCAGGGGATAGATATATAAATATAATTATAATACGTTCGGGCCAGGGACTGATGAATTCATCTAACAAGACAGATATGGAGGCATGAAGAATTCAGCTTTTTTGGTCACCAGAGTCGGCATTTTAAGTTGTTTGTTTAAAGAAGTGAAAGAAAGGAGATTTTTTATTTTGAGACAAGTGAGGAGATGTATGTTGGTGCAGTTTTGATGATGGCCTTGATGATTAGTAGAAGTATTTTATATTGAATTTGTTAAAATGCAGGCAACCAATGGAGAGACTGACAGAGTGGCTCAGCAGAGGAAGAAAGATTTGCAAGTAAAATTAATCTAGCTGCTGCGTGCAAAATAGATTGTAGAGGTGAGATTCTGATTTGGAGAAGACCAGTAAGGAGGGAATTGCAATAGTGGATGAGTGCAGGCATTAAAGTTTTTGCAGTGTTTTGTGTGAGATATGTGCGTATTCTGGAAATGTTCTTTAGATGGATGTAACATGATTTAGATATAGATTCGATGTGGGCAACAAATGATAGTTGTGAGTCAGGGATTACAACCTAGGCAGCGAGCTTGCGGGGTGGGATTTATGGTCATATTGTCAACAGAAATAGAAGTGTCAGGTAGATAACTTCTGTTGGCAGGTGGGATTGAGTGAAAGACAGTCAGTAACGCGAGACAACACCGATGGTGAGAGATCAGGAGACGATAGATAAACTTGTGTATCATCCGCATAGAGATGATACTGAAATCCAAATGAACTTATTAGATTTCCAAGAGAAGTGGTGTAGATAGAGAATAGCAGAGGACCTAGGACTGAGCCTTGTGGTCTCCAACTGATAGGGAAGCGGAGCAGAGGTGGATCCAGAGAAACTAACACTGAAAGAGCGATTAGATAGGTAGACGAGAACCCGGATAGGACAGTGCCTTTAAGACACTGTAAAAGAGGAACAGAGGTGGGGTATGTCCAGGGTCTTTCCCTTGTTGAATTACATTTCAGGGAAATTAAATTAACAATAATATACCCAGTATAAACCACAAATCACTGGATATATTATAATAATAATGGATTTATGATAAAGAATAATTCAAGTTAGTTGTCGGTCAAATAATTACTGCCTAATTATAGACTCCCTAACAACAGTCACCATGAACTCTGCTGAACAGATAGCTGAATAAGGGAATTACTACATATAAACAAGATTAAAGAAACAAACTTGTTTTTTGCTACAGTCAGTATTTTTAAATATTCATTATACTACAGCAATGGAGCCTTGAAATAGAAACTATAATAAAAATATTTATCAAATACAATGGAATAAAATAAGTTTAGACAATATTGTCATTGCAGAATATACTGCAATTCTATTTCACAATCTGTTCTTTGTTTGGGTGGATATTCTGTGTGAGTAAAACCTTGTGGCATGCTCTAAAGAATGAACTGAACTGGCTGTCATTAAAGTGTCATTACCCAGAGGTTTATTCTCCTGAATAGGAGTGGTTAAACAGCCAAAAACCTTGACGGTTTTATGTTTTCATTCACCTTTCACCAAATGATAAAGTTGGCAAGTACGCTTGTATTCATAGTTGCCTACTCTCCCGGAATGTCCGGGAGACTCCCGAAGTTTTGGAAGTTATCCCGGACTCCGGAGAGAGCAGGCAAAAATCCCGGATCCGGCTGTCCCCGTTGTTGTAGATGGTGGGGGCGGGGTTAAACACCCCATCGTGGCCCCGCTCCCTGCTGGGATTGGCTAGAATTGCCTAAGATTGACAGGGGTGGAGCCTAACGGAGCACCATGCATGGCCACGCCCCCCTCGACGGACCCCCTCCCGGACAGCTGCCTCCAAAAGTTGGTAAGTATGCTTGTATTGCATTACTAAATGATCGTCCCAAAGCAATTTGTTCTCCCCATGGCTCCCTGTGTCCTCCAGAATCAAATTCAAACTATTTACCCTTACCTACAAAGCCCTCAACACCACCCCTGCATACATCTCAAATCTCATATGAAAATACTCTCCCTCCCGCCCTCTTAGATCTACCTCTGACCTGCAATTTGTCTCGTCTCTGGTAACCACCTCTCACTCCCGCCTACAAGACTTCTCCCGCGCTGCTCCCCACTTATGGAATTCCCTACCACGCTCAATCAGACTTTCCCACAGCCTTCTTATTTTTAGATACTCTTTGAAATCCCATCTCTTTTTTAGAGGTGACCATATCCCCGATAATACTATTCACACTAATGCACCCTCACAACTATCCCAATCTCCACTATGAGCCACACTCGCTCCTCTTGCTTCAGCTTAGAATGTAAGCTCTCTAACGAGCAGGGTCCTCCCTACCCTTTGTTTTCATGTCTGCATTTATTTTGTCTGCCTTATATGTCCCTGTTTTATGTTTGTCCTGTTTTCACTACTGTACGGCGCTGAGGAGCACTGTGGCGCCTTACAAATCTACGATAATAATAATTATAATGTAACAGCTTTGTTGCACTTCTCCAGAAGTAAATGTACAGGAATAATTTTGTACCTTCCTGGCAGCCAGTAAGTCGGGGCTATCGTCCATTCCGATTGCAAACGTCTGCAAGGGGTACGGTGTATTGCCTTCTTTCATTAGTTTCAGCAGAGTTGCAGCAACCAAGCTGGAGTCTAGTCCACCTGAGAGAAATAAATGTAAACACTTCACAAAGAGTTGTGGTTACTGTCTCCACCTAATACCTTTAATCAATTTGCAGCCTCAAAATCATAAACGTGTCTCCCGAAACGTTAGATTGAGTATAGATTGGCTGATCTCTCCGCCTAAGGGGGAGAGAGATACAAGTAATCTAACTCGCCGCAGAATGTTAGACAAAGACTGCAATATGGGCTAACACGTTTTACAGTCACAATGGGAGAAATCTCAGTATCATCTGAAGTTGAGGAAAAATTGCAATAACGAGTTCGTATATTAAATCTCGGCAGTTCTGGATGGATTGTGTTTATTATGCTTCTTCTGGAAAGCAGGATTCAAATCAGAAGAGAAAGCAAAAAAATAAATTTTGGATGTTTGACAGATCTACAAAGTAATTAAAGGTCAGTTACATGCACTGTAAATACGTACGCCTGCCTCCTATGCCGATTTGTGCTCCGTTGCCTAGCAACAGGACGTACTTCCGTTTTTTTGCTCCGCGCGTATGCGCAGTAGGTTCGTGTCCCGTTGTGTCCCGTTGCTAGGCAACGGGACGCTTCTCCTCTCTGTATGTCATCCTCTTCCCATCAGGGGCCACATTAGGATACTTTAGGCACCTCCTTCCAGCAGTCTGGTGCCAGAGTATTGGTTTCATCAGCTCCAGGGTTCTATTTCCTGTTCCCTTGTCCCTGTTTATTACTGCATTGGTTCCTGACTACTCTCTCGTCTGGCGATTTGGTTCTGTTGTTATCTGGATTCTGACCTCTGGCTCGCTTCTGAACTTCCCGCTGGATCACCCTTGTGTACTGCACTATTGTTTGGTATCTGACCCGGACTGCACGACCATTCCTGTTCTCTTCCACTGCACTGATAACTAACTTGGAGAACCTCACGCAGCCAAGTCCATACCTCCTTGTGGGGGTCCCTGGTGAATACCAGGGGGTGCGTTAGACTCAGCGCCTCCCTGTTTAGTTGTGCCAAAATATCAGTCAGTGGCACCCACAGAGTCATTATCCTGACAGTAAGATTGGGGCACAAAGACGGTTTCTTTTTCTTTGGTGAGGTCACAGTTTTTTGCCCAGATACAAAGATAGATTAGTGCATCCGTATGATGCATTCTGTGCTATACTTTGCTCCTTCTAATGGGAGAAACTCGGAATTTCTCAGCATCCCCATACGCACCAGGGGCAGACTGGGCTGGGGGGCAGCCCCTTGGGCTGGTCCCTTAGTGGGCTAATGTTTGCTGGGTCCCTGGGCCACCTGCATTTTTTTTTCTTTAAAATGTTTTTTCTTTAAAAAAATTGCGTAAACACAAGTGAAAGCGGCATTTCAACTGCTGAACGAACACTTTTGCGGCATCAAAAACGAGCCTTACAGAGTTTCAACAAAGTAAAATTTAAAAATTAATAATATAACTATCTCAGCAATATACTAATATTATCCCTATAATGATTAAATACATAAGTGGCAAACACTGTACAATTTACAACACAATGAATATGAATAAATTACAGCAGTATAATAAATGAACGGCTGTCTATACTAATAACGCCGACTACATAAGATAAATATGTGCCAGGGCCAGCTGAAACGTCCCGGCAAACAAAACAGATGAGATCATCTAAAATAAAACTAGAAAAATATATTATATTTGCCCACAATAAAAAGTACCTGACAACAGACAGCCGATTCTTCTGTGGGCCATTAATCGCTTCCTGACAGCATTTTCAAACAGGCGACAAATGTTTTCTTTAACCGTTTCGCGGTCCATTCCTAAACAAGAAAAAAAAAATGTTTTTAGAAAGTTATACATTAGGATTATTAAGACTTATGAGAACAGCGGCTCAGTTCTAATTTAAAACCCCTTAAAATAATAAAAGCACAAGCCTTAGTCGTCTACATTTGCAAATAGCTAGCGCTATTACGATGGTCCTAACTCTAACCAATGAGAGTACCAACACTGGGCCATCCAATCTGTGGAAGTGCCTTGAAAGTAGTGGCTTGCTTACACACGTATACAACTAGGATTTCTGCTTTTTTTATTATTATATAATTTTAGAGGCAGCTTTTAAATTCAAATTGGGTCTGATTGCTTCTTGTTTTTGTTTTGCACCTGTAGTCACTGCCCCTCACCTTATTTGCCCCTTTCAAAGCTATAAATTGATTGAGCAACTTCCCTTTTTTATTTTGAGAACAAAGTCACTTCTTCTATGGTTCACAGTCACATGACCAGGATTCTCATTTGCAAACCGTTTCAGGCA
The DNA here is from genome assembly GCF_038048845.1 of Mixophyes fleayi. NCBI lineage: Eukaryota > Metazoa > Chordata > Amphibia > Anura > Limnodynastidae > Mixophyes > Mixophyes fleayi. The sequence goes on along the minus strand of NC_134406.1, from coordinate 19,043,815 downwards.
GTGGTGGAAGTGGGGGTGTATACGGTGGTGTCAGGCACCGTCTCCGCCCCTCCCACAGGTGCCGGAGACGGACGCCTTCTAATCGCTGCCTCCGTCCCGTTGCCTAGCAATGGGACGTCTTCCGCCCACATGACCGCGGCGTGCGCATGCGCACTTTGCCGCTTAGCTCCCTAGCAACGGGACGCTTCCCCGGCGATCAGCTGAGTCTGATCGCCGGAAGTCTCTCTCCCCTCGTTTCCTCCTCTCCTCTACTTAAGCCTCTTTCTGGCACCATTTAGGTATTGGTTCTCATACCCCAGCTTCCCTGCAGTCCTTGTTGTTTCCTGGCTTATACCTGCATACTTGGCTTGTTTTTGACCACTCCTCCGGATCTCCCTTCTGTACTTCGCTGCCGGTTTGGTACTGACCTTGGACCGTTCCTGACTACTCTTTGTCTATCCTCCGTTGTACTGCTCTCATTTGGTTTCCGACTCGGCCTGTCTGACTACGCTTTATCTATTGCACTGGTGACTATCTGGGAGAACCACGACCTGTGCACTTTACGTAGCGAAGTCCATACCTCCTTGCGGGGGTCCCTGGTGAACACCGGAAGTGTGTTAGACTCGGCGCCTCTCAGTTTAGTTGCGCCAACACCAGTCAGTAGCAAATTCCAGTGAAAGACGTGACAGGTGGTATGTCATACCGTCACTTCTCCTACTGCCTTCATTGTAATCAAATTCCATTCACTCACATTCCCATTACATTTTTCATACCGTCACTTCGAAATTTCCACTCCAGCCACCGGTTCAGTACTACCAGCAAATAAATATATTATTGATGAAATGATATCATGACTGTTTTGTACAAGATCCAGTTTCCCCTACATGCCAACTGTTCTGAGTTTCGTAACACTTTCCTAACTTCTTATTATAAGAAGGGTCGTTGTTTGCCATAACAGGCGTACAGGCGCACAGCGTTATTATTTTAACAAAATAATAACGCCAAGGCAGCGGATCAATATTGAAAACCTATAAACGTTAAAAAAATACTTTTATTCAAATAATAAAGCATTTTTAATGATGTTCATGTTATTATCATCATGAGAAGACAAGAACAGAAGAGGTATTACGTCGGTACGAGTAATAACCAATTCCTCCAACCATATCAACGTGTCTCCACTACCCTCCCCTTTTCTCGTGCAGTGCGAAACACAAGATCTGTTTTTAACCAACTCCTATTCATCATCTATTCATTTCAAAATGTCTCAACCACTAACACTATCTGATCTATTAATTAAGCTGCGATGAGCCAAAAATCTGGAGAAAAAAACAGCTCTGTTCTCCGGGGAATGGCCATCACAGCTCTGCTATCAAGTTATCAAAGGGGTTAAAGCAGGAGAAATCAAGGCTGTTCTTGAGTGACAGCCCTACAATCCACCTATTGTGTTTTACACTGTGATCTTATCATCAAGTGACCTTGCATCATAGTTGTCTTCAATAGTAGTAATCTTTCATTTCTTCTCCCAAGTCTTGGAGACAATTTCAAACCGGGTTGAAATTCGATTAAATTCCACCAGTTCTAGGGTTTTGAACATACTGGTGGTACAATATTCAATAAACAACGATTCGATTTTATGGTTCAAAATTTGTTATGCCCATTCACCGTCCATTGTTTGCGTTAGAAATGTTAAAAATAAAGTGGTAATAATAAACTTTTTTAACAGTTTTCTTTTATTCGAACAGCAAACATTCCTGTGTTTGAAATTTGAAGTTCAAATTTTGTTGCTCGCAATAGAAATGTGTCCATGTTCACATTAAGCTTTAATTTTTGAATCTACCTAAAGTTAAGGAAGTGTGCAGAGATTAACTCTTGTGTCCAGTCTGTGGCTCCTCCCACATCAGTTTTACACGTGTGTAAGTGCACGATCTTATTATCATCTATTCTAAGGGAGATAGGACTCTGGGTCTTTTGATCTTTCGCTACCATTCGCCTGTTGGTGGGGTTGGTCTACCGTTTATTGTACACTTCCATATACTTTCTCTCATCAGAATCTTCTTTAATCCTCCACGACCGCTAGTCCTCAATGGTCACATTTCATATTGCGAACTATGTGGAAACACCGTTGCTTGATGTAAAAGAGCTTCTAACACCATGAATATATTTATAAATGTCACAAGACGTCTTTCGATATTAAATCAGCTTGTATATTAGGGCTGTTGGCCCTTTAATCGTGTTTTACTAAACACGATAAACAAAAATAGAATTATTGGAGAAGATAAAAACTTAGATAGCTAAATATAACATCAGTTGCTTAGGGGCTCTTGTACAATACTGAAACAACTACATGGCATCTCATCAAATTCACACAGGAACAAGTTAAAGAAAACACTTTTCTGTTAAATTTTATGGACCATGAAGCTGAAATGGAAAGACGCTTACATTTCCATTACACCGTAGCAGACTTTCCTTAAGAATGTGTTTATAGATGTCTTTTTAAAAATTTAACTTTTCCTCCAGAAGCGTTGAGACCAGAGACTGCATACCCATAAGCGCTGTATGGGGCATCATGACCTTATTAGGTCAAAGGTCATGATGGGTCTGAAGGTGGACCGTGACTTTATTATAGTCATCTGAAGATGGGCCGTGACTTTATTATAGTCAGTGACTTTATTATAGTCACCTGAAGGTGGACTGTTACATTATTAAAGTCATCTGAAGGTGGGCCGTGACCTTATTATAGTCTTCTGAAGGTGGACCGTGACTTTATTATAGTCAGTGACTTTATTAGTCATCTGAAGATGGACCGTTACATTATTATAGTCATCTGAAGGTGGATCGTGACCTTATTATAGTCATCTGAAGGTAGACCGTGACTTTATTATAGTCAGTGACTTTATTATATTCATCTGAAGGTAGACCGTGACTTTATTATAGTCATCTGAAGGTGGACTATGACTTTATTATAGTTATCTGAAGGTGGACTGTGACCTTATTATAGTCATCTGAAGATGGGCCATGACTTTATTATAGCCAGTAACTTTATTATAGTCATCTGAAGGTGGACCGTGACCATATTATAGTCATCTGAAGGTGGACTATGACTTTATTATAGTCATCTGAAGGTGGACTGTGACCTTATTACAGTCATCTGAAGATGGGCCATGACTTTATTATAGCCAGTAACTTGATTATAGTCATCTGAAGGTGGACCGTGACCTTATTAGAGTCATCTGAAGATGGACCATGACTGTCACTCACCGGACCGTGAGTGCCTCTTCCCGGACATTTAGGAACCGTGGCCGTCCACCATCCTGAGGGTCTGCGCATGCGCAGCCCTTTTCTATACTTCAGTGTATACCCCTTTAACTTAATTGGCAGATCAGGCAACCTCCCTATATTAAGCACCTGTGGTCACTACCACGTTGCCTGATCTTGGAGTCTCATTCCTCATGAGTCTCTGAAGGTGTTCCTGTATTACTTGTGTATTCAGTGCTGCTGATTCCTGTGGTTTCCTAACCACTTCTATTTCTGTGGTTCCATACCACTTCTACCATCAACTGTATCATCATTACTGTTTGCTCATTGCTATCCGCTGCCTCCGTGCACTCCAGCTTTTACCTCACTCACCTGCTTCTCATCAAGACTGCCAGCTGACTACTATCCGCTGCCTCTGTGCACTACAGTCTCCTGCTTGCAACTTGCCTGTGTTCAACATCGTGACTGCCAGCTGGCTACTATCCGCTGCCTCTGTGCACTACAGTCTCCTGCTTGCAACTTGCCTGTGTTCAACATCGTGACTGCCAGCTGACTACTATCCGCTGCCTCTGTGCACTACAGTCTCCTGCTTGCAACTTGCCTGTGTTCAACATCGTGACTGCCAGCTGATTGCTATCCGCTGCCTCTGTGCACTACAGTCTCCTGCTTGCAACTCGCCTGTGTTCTACATCGTGACTGCCAGCTGATTACTGCCCGCTGCCTCTGTGCACTACACTCTCATCTCATCTTTGCTGTGACTTCCTCGAGACTGCCGCTTTTCATTACCATCTGCTACACTTCGTGATCTACAGCTCCTGCCCTGCGCTGCACTCCTGTTTCCCATCGCTGTTGGTTCCTGTGGTTGCTACTGGTTACCTCCGTGTGCCGCTGAGTCCTGTCGCTGTGGTCAGCGCTATCGTCCATCTCCTGCTGATTCACTCTCCACGCCTTCACGTGTTCCACTGGCCTCTACCCTCCTGTCAGCATTGGATTTGTATCTCTTCTACTACCCTCTGCTGGATCATCTCCATTCTCCTGGGTTTCCTATGAGTCCAGTTCCACGTGTTGCTGACTCCTGTGGATTCGTGTCCCTGTCGGTCTACTCACCTGTGCGCTGCACCTGCTAGACCGCTGCTTCTCCAGTCCAGGGACTTCCTATCCAGTCGGCCTCCAGCCGCTCAGGTACCGCTGCTATCCCATCTGACTGCTACTGCTGAACCACGGTATGCATACTTCTCATTGACTGTGCTGTGTATTGCATATCTTGCTGGACTGTGTTTGGTTCTCTCTGGAGTCTGCTATCCGCTGAGTCTATTGCCATCATTGACTGTGTTATCATTGTGCTGGACTACTTCAAGAGACTTTCTAGATTGCAGACCTGATCAGTCATTTACATATATATATACCTATATTGTGCATATTACTGTGGACCGTGTATAAGGTGCCTGTGTATATCCTGTGTTGCAGTCTTCCCCCGTGCACCTCCTCACATATATATGCAGTGGTACAACTTGCTGATGTCAGACCACTGATCCCTGTTTCCGGTATCACCTGTTCCATTATCCTCTCACATAGCAGTGGTACAACTTGCTACCGCAGACCACTGACTACCTGGATACCTCCACTTGGATTCCATTCCTTCACTCAGACAGCGGCACAACTTGCTACTCGCAGACCGCTGACTCTCATCACCTCCTTGTTTCTGTTGGACATTCCTCCTCACTATAGCAGTGGTACAACTTGCTATCGCAGACCACTGACTATCTTCACGTGTCCTTGTCCATACAGTTCCTTGTGTATCATTACCTCATTATTACCAGTGTTGCTAGTCATAGACTTTCCTGAGCATCTCATCGGTCATCATTTCATGTTCCGTGATCACCCAGCTACCAGAGTACCCTATTACCATCTACATTGCTCTGGTAAGCCTACCATCTGGTGATCCCTGGGTAAAGACTCCTAGTGCCCGTGACAGTAAGATCAGGCCATGACAGACCCAGATGTGGAACCTACCGCCAAAGAGATGCTGCAACATCTGGTTAGCCGTGTGGAGCAACAGGATGCCCGCCAACAGCTGTTACTTCAGTGTTATCAGTCATTAACCTCCCAAGGAACATCTGGACAGACTGTGACAGCTACTACTGAAGCTCCTGTGCTTTCCTCCGTTTCCCCATTGCCATCCCAGGTGTCTATAGCTTCCACGCTTCACCTGCCTACTCCGTCAAAGTACGATGGAGACCCCAAAACTTGTAGGGGTTTCCTTAACCAATGTTCAGTCCATTTTGAGCTCCAACCTCAAAATTTTTCTACCCATCGTTCCAGAGTGGCCTATCTTATCTCTTTGTTTTCAGGACAAGCCCTGGCTTGGGCCTCCCCTCTGTGGGAGAGGAACGATCCAATATTACAAGATAGTGCCAAATTCATTTCTACATTCCGAAGTGTGTTCGATGAACCAGGTCGTGTGACCTCCGCTGCTTCCAGCATCCTCCGTCTGCGACAAGGATCTCATACTGTAGGCCAGTACGTCATTCAATTTAGGATCTTAGCCTCTGAACTTCAGTGGAACACTGAAGCCCTAGTTGCCGCCTTCTGGCAGGGGCTTTCCGATAAAATTAAAGATGCACTGACTACCCAAGAGCTTCCTTCGTCACTTGAAGATTTGATCTCTCTATGCCATCGTGTTGATATGAGATTTCGTGAAAGAGAGGCTGAGAAAACGACTTCTGCTAAAGCACCTTTTCGCTCTAACCCTCAATTTCGTCCAGTGTCACCCGCTGTGATTCCCATGGAGATTGGACGTTCCAAGTTATCTTCTGAGGAGAGGAGACGAAGAGTCAAGAATAGACTCTGTATCTATTGTGCTGATTCCACTCATGTCCTCAGCTCCTGCCCTAAGAGATCGGGAAATGCCAGGCCCTAACTAGTTCTGGAGAGGTGAAGTTAGGGTCCCTGGAGTCCTCTCCATCGTCTATGAAATCTAAAGTCTGCGCTTTTGATGTGACTATTTCCTTTGCTACCAAGACCTTTGAGTCACAGGCATTGATTGATTCCGGAGCAGCAGGAAATTTTATTTCCAAATCGTTAGTTAATCAATGGTCTCTACCAATGATTACCTTAAAAACTCCCATTACTGTGACGGCTATCGATGGATCACGTCTCATCAACGGTCTCATCACCCAGAGTACGTCTCCAGTAACCCTTCAGATTGGTGCTCTGCATCATGAAGAGATATCGTTTTTAATTCTTCCTGTTACGACAAGTCCGATTGTCCTAGGCCTTCCATGGCTTCAGTGTCACTCTCCCCAGATTGACTGGCGCACCCCTCAAGTCACGTCTTGGGGGCTTGAATGTCACCATCATTGCCTTTCCCAAGTCATTCCTCTCAAGGTACAGCAAGCTTCCATTTCAGCTATTTCACCGGGACTCCCTCCTCAATATGCTTCATTTACCGATGTTTTTGATAAAGCTCAGTCTGAACGTCTTCCTCCTCATCGTTCTTGGGATTGTCCGATTGATCTTCTTCCTGGCAAGACTCCTCCCAGAGGCCGGGTCTATCCACTCTCGTTACCTGAAACTCAAGCTACATCTGAATATATACGGGAGAACCTCCAGCGTGGGTTCATTCGACCTTCCACCTCGCCCGCTGGAGCTGGGTTCTTCTTTGTCAAAAAGAAGGATGGATCATTACGCCCTTGTATAGATTTTCGTGGACTCAATGCCATTACTATCAAGAACCGGTATCCCATTCCGTTGATCACTGAGCTATTTGACCGCATCAAGGGAGCCCGTATTTTTACTAAGTTGGATCTTCGTGGTGCTTACAATTTAATCAGAATCCGTTCCGGTGACGAATGGAAGACGGCGTTTAACACCAGAGACGGGCATTACGAATATCTGGTAATGCCTTTCGGGCTATGTAATGCCCCCGCTGTTTTTCAGGGCTTCATTAATGAGATTTTTCGGGACTTATTATATGTATGTGTCGTCGTCTACCTGGACGACATATTGATTTTTTCACAGGACCTGCCTTCTCACCACCAACATGTGGCAGAAGTCCTCTCCAGGCTACGGAAAAATTCATTGTTCTGTAAATTAGAAAAATGTTCATTCGAATTACCCCAGATTCCATTCTTGGGGTATATTGTTTCCGGAGTTGGTCTGAAGATGGATCCTGACAAAGTAAATGCTGTACTACATTGGCCCCAGCCAACTACTCTTCGTGCCATCCAGCGTTTTTTAGGTTTTGCCAATTACTATAGACGCTTCATTCAAGATTTTTCTTCCATTGCATCTCCTATTGTGGCCCTGACTCGTAAAGGGGCTAATCCTAAGCAATGGTCTACTGAGGCTATTCAAGCCTTTCAAACATTAAAAGAGTCCTTCTCTTCGGCTCCAATCCTTCGTCAGCCTGATGTGACACTCCCTTTTTTCCTAGAAGTAGATGCCTCTAATGTGGGCTTAGGAGCTATTCTCTCCCAACGCTCGGAACAGCAAAAATTCCACCCTTGTGCCTTCTATTCTCGGGGTCTCCTACCCGCAGAGAAGAATTATACCATCGGAGACAAGGAATTACTGGCTATCAAAGCCGCATTAGAGGAATGGAGATACTTGTTGGAGGGAGCTCGCCATCCGGTGACGATCTTCACGGATCATAAGAACTTGTCATATCTCCAGTCTGCCCAATGCTTGAACCCTCGTCAAGCAAGATGGTCTCTTTTCTTTTCCCGTTTTGAATTAATAATTACCTTCAAACCAGCTGCCAAGAACAAAAAAGCTGATGCCTTATCTAGAGCCTTTGCTACGTCCTCTGATATAGAAGAGGTTTCCAACCATACCATTCTAGACCCCAAATGTATCTCACTGGCTGCTTCATCCACCAAAACGCTACCATTTGGGAAGACCCTCGTGCCTTCTACTCTAAGGAGGAAAATCCTTTCGTGGTTCCATGCCTCTCGTTTTTCTGGACACGCCGGTGAACACAAGACTTTTGAGATCCTCTCTCGAAGTTACTGGTGGCCTTCAATGAGGAGAGACGTCAAAGAGTTCATTGCTTCCTGTGAATTATGTTCGCAATTCAAATCCTCCCGCAGAACCCCAGCAGGGTTGCTGCGACCACTACCCATTCCGTCCAAACCATGGACCCATATTAGTATGGATTTCGTTACTGACTTACCACCTAGTAAGAACCATAACACTATTTGGGTGGTAGTGGACAGATTTTCGAAGATGGCTCATTTCATCCCTCTGTCTGGTTTGCCTTCCTCGTCTATCCTGGCTGAACATTTCATTAAAGAGATCTTCCGTATCCATGGATGTCCATCTGAGATTGTGTCTGATAGAGGAGTACAATTCGTGTCCAGATTCTGGCGAGCCCTTTGTAAAACCTTGGGCATACGATTAGCACTCTCATCTTCTTACCATCCACAATCCAATGGACAAACCGAACGTGTCAATCAAGATCTTGAGACTTTTATAAGGATATTTTCATCAGCCAATCAAGACAACTGGGTAGAGTTACTCCCTTGGGCTGAGTTCGCCCATAACAACATGTACCATGAGTCATCATCCAAAACTCCATTCTTTGTGGTTTACGGTCACCATCCGTCTTTTCCGGAATTTCCTGCCCTCCCGCCCACCCAAGTTCCTGCGGTGGAGACTGTTTGTCAGACCTTTAAAAATATCTGGTCTCAGGTTAGAACCTGTTTAAAGAAGACATCTGTCAAATATAAATCTTTCGCTGATAAGAAGAGGCGGGCTATTCCACCACTAAAAATTGGAGATCGTGTCTGGTTATCCACAAAAAATATTCGTTTGAAGGTTCCATCCATGAAATTCGCCCCTCGTTTTATTGGTCCATATAGGATCATTCAAGTTATCAATCAGTATGTGTGAAACTCCTTCTTCCTAAGAGTCTTCGGATTTCTAATGCCTTCCATGTATCTTTGCTCAAACCTCTTATTATCAACCGTTTTTCAACTCCTCCCTCAGCTCCGCAGCCAGTTCAAGTCCATCAGGAGGAGGATTTTGAGATTACCGAGGTACTAGATGCAAAAATTTCGCGAGGAGTCCTCCACTTCCTCGTTCATTGGAAGGGCTTTGGTCCTGAGGAGCGCTCTTGGATCAAAGCTGAAGATCTTAATGCTCCTGCCCTTTTGAAGAAGTTTTACTCCAAGAATCCGGACAAGCCCGGTTCCAGGCGTTCTGTGCCCACCTTTAAAAGGGGGGGTACTGTCACTCACCGGACCGTGAGTGCCTCTTCCCGGACATTTAGGAACCGTGGCCGTCCACCATCCTGAGGGTCTGCGCATGCGCAGCCCTTTTCTATACTTCAGTGTATACCCCTTTAACTTAATTGGCAGATCAGGCAACCTCCCTATATTAAGCACCTGTGGTCACTACCACGTTGCCTGATCTTGGAGTCTCATTCCTCATGAGTCTCTGAAGGTGTTCCTGTATTACTTGTGTATTCAGTGCTGCTGATTCCTGTGGTTTCCTAACCACTTCTATTTCTGTGGTTCCATACCACTTCTACCATCAACTGTATCATCATTACTGTTTGCTCATTGCTATCCGCTGCCTCCGTGCACTCCAGCTTTTACCTCACTCACCTGCTTCTCATCAAGACTGCCAGCTGACTACTATCCGCTGCCTCTGTGCACTACAGTCTCCTGCTTGCAACTTGCCTGTGTTCAACATCGTGACTGCCAGCTGGCTACTATCCGCTGCCTCTGTGCACTACAGTCTCCTGCTTGCAACTTGCCTGTGTTCAACATCGTGACTGCCAGCTGACTACTATCCGCTGCCTCTGTGCACTACAGTCTCCTGCTTGCAACTTGCCTGTGTTCAACATCGTGACTGCCAGCTGATTGCTATCCGCTGCCTCTGTGCACTACAGTCTCCTGCTTGCAACTCGCCTGTGTTCTACATCGTGACTGCCAGCTGATTACTGCCCGCTGCCTCTGTGCACTACACTCTCATCTCATCTTTGCTGTGACTTCCTCGAGACTGCCGCTTTTCATTACCATCTGCTACACTTCGTGATCTACAGCTCCTGCCCTGCGCTGCACTCCTGTTTCCCATCGCTGTTGGTTCCTGTGGTTGCTACTGGTTACCTCCGTGTGCCGCTGAGTCCTGTCGCTGTGGTCAGCGCTATCGTCCATCTCCTGCTGATTCACTCTCCACGCCTTCACGTGTTCCACTGGCCTCTACCCTCCTGTCAGCATTGGATTTGTATCTCTTCTACTACCCTCTGCTGGATCATCTCCATTCTCCTGGGTTTCCTATGAGTCCAGTTCCACGTGTTGCTGACTCCTGTGGATTCGTGTCCCTGTCGGTCTACTCACCTGTGCGCTGCACCTGCTAGACCGCTGCTTCTCCAGTCCAGGGACTTCCTATCCAGTCGGCCTCCAGCCGCTCAGGTACCGCTGCTATCCCATCTGACTGCTACTGCTGAACCACGGTATGCATACTTCTCATTGACTGTGCTGTGTATTGCATATCTTGCTGGACTGTGTTTGGTTCTCTCTGGAGTCTGCTATCCGCTGAGTCTATTGCCATCATTGACTGTGTTATCATTGTGCTGGACTACTTCAAGAGACTTTCTAGATTGCAGACCTGATCAGTCATTTACATATATATATACCTATATTGTGCATATTACTGTGGACCGTGTATAAGGTGCCTGTGTATATCCTGTGTTGCAGTCTTCCCCCGTGCACCTCCTCACATATATATGCAGTGGTACAACTTGCTGATGTCAGACCACTGATCCCTGTTTCCGGTATCACCTGTTCCATTATCCTCTCACATAGCAGTGGTACAACTTGCTACCGCAGACCACTGACTACCTGGATACCTCCACTTGGATTCCATTCCTTCACTCAGACAGCGGCACAACTTGCTACTCGCAGACCGCTGACTCTCATCACCTCCTTGTTTCTGTTGGACATTCCTCCTCACTATAGCAGTGGTACAACTTGCTATCGCAGACCACTGACTATCTTCACGTGTCCTTGTCCATACAGTTCCTTGTGTATCATTACCTCATTATTACCAGTGTTGCTAGTCATAGACTTTCCTGAGCATCTCATCGGTCATCATTTCATGTTCCGTGATCACCCAGCTACCAGAGTACCCTATTACCATCTACATTGCTCTGGTAAGCCTACCATCTGGTGATCCCTGGGTAAAGACTCCTAGTGCCCGTGACAATGACCTTATTTTAGTCAATGACTTTAATATAGTCATCTGAAGGTGGACCGTGACTTTATTATAGGCAGTGACTTTATTATAGACATCTGAAGGTGGGCCGTGACTTTAATACAGTCATCTGAAGATGGAGCGTGACTTTATTACAGTTATCTGAAGATGGACCATGACTTTATTACAGTCATCTGAAGGTGGACCGTGACTTTATTATAGTCAACTGAAGATGGACCGTGACTTTATTATAGTCATCTGAAGGTGGACCATTGTATAACTGTTTTAAATAGCCCCAGACCACATATATTTTCACAAACTACTAAATAAATAAATAATACACATTCGGTTACGCAGTCCTAATTATAGACATCTGAAGGTGGACCGTGACTTTATTATAGTCATCTGAAGATGGCCCGTGACTTTATTATAGTCATAGGAAGATGGACTGTGACTTTATTATAGTCATCTGGAGGTGGACCATGACTTTATTATAGTCATCCGGAGGTGGACTGTGACTTCATTATAGTCATCTGAAGGTGGACCGTGACTTTATTTTAGTCATTTGAAGGTGGACCATGACTTTATTATAGTCATCTGAATGTGGACCGTGACTATAATATAGGCAGTAACTTTATTATAGTTATCTGGTAGAAGGACCGTTACATTATTATAGTCATCTGAAGGTGGACCATGACTTTATTATAGTCATCTGAAGGTGGACCATTGTATAACTGTTTTAAATATCCCCAGACCCCATATATTTTCAAAAACTATTAAATAAGATACACATTTGGCTACACAGACCTTATTATAGACATCTGAAGGTGGACCGTGACTTTATTATAGTCATCTGGAGGTGGACCATGACTTTATTATAGTCATCCGGAGGTGGACTGTGACTTCATTATAGTCATCTGAAGGTGGACCGTGACTTTATTTTAGTCATTTGAAGGTGGACCATGACTTTATTATAGTCATCTGAATGTGGACCGTGACTATAATATAGGCAGTAACTTTATTATAGTTATCTGGTAGAAGGACCGTTACATTATTATAGTCATCTGAAGGTGGACCATGACTTTATTATAGTCATCTGAAGGTGGACCATTGTATAACTGTTTTAAATATCCCCAGACCCCATATATTTTCAAAAACTATTAAATAAGATACACATTTGGCTACACAGACCTTATTATAGACATCTGAAGGTGGACCGTGACTTTATTATAGTCATATGAAGATGGACTGTCATCTGGAGGTGGACCGTGACGTTATTATAGTCATCTGAAGGTGGACCGTGACTTTATTATAGTCATCTGATGGTGGACCATTGTATAACTGTTTTAAATATCCCCAGACCCCATATATTTTCACAAACTACTAAATAAGATACACATTCGGCTACGCAGGCCCTTCTCTGTATGATGACTCCATCTGGAAATATTTTGCACAACTGATGCCTAATTATGCAAGGATTATACAGAACAACGCTAATTTATAAAGTCCTTTTATCTCTTTACTGCCTTCCTCAATCCCAGCCTCAGTTCCAGCTGAGCCTGAAGGGTGACTGTCATGGGGTTAGAATTGCTATTTATGCAGTCATGTGACACGAGCAGGGGTATTAGTCTGCCTGTTAATGTGCAGAGATTTCTCTAAAGGTTCCATGTATGGACAGTGAAGTAAGCTCCACTATAACCTGTGACCCTTCTCTGATGATACAAGTAGCTACAGCTTGTACATCTTTTTGCCCATGGTAGCTAACACCTAGGGCGAAAGGTAATACAAGATATTTTAATCTGCTGGGAGGTACAGAGGGATGACAGAAGAGGAGATTGAGGAAATATTGGCACAGATGGCAAATGCCTGACAAAAATAATAAAAAATTCTTATTTTTAGACTTGGTCTGCGCACTGAGAATTTACCGTGGAACAAATACTCTGGTCCACTCATTTACGCTTTGCAACAACGTGGCGCATGGTAATAGTGTGAGCCCTCAGCATTGACACTTACCTGCTTGCAGCTTTCCCACGGTGTCATACGCTGCGTGCAGAGGTTCCTCTTTGAAATTGCGGAATTTTACCAATTCAACTGATGCAACTTTCCCACTAAGTTTTAAATCAAACACTTCACAATGACCTGGCGGGAACGGATCAATCTTCGGACATGAGGTCATTGAATGCTTTAAATGTACAAGACCTAGAACAAGGAAAAGAAAAAAGTTATATGCTGTATCAACATAGCTTAATTTTCATATGATTTGCTCCAAGATCATTTATTTAATAACTTGGTGTATAACAGACATATGTTGTAATGTATTAAAAAAAAAAGCAAAAATAAACAATAATAGGTCTGGTTAATTTTATGAATTAAAGCAAATGTCTTGTTTATATGGGTTATGGGGCAATTGTGGCAAAGGTAATGAGAATGTAAATAACATTAGGGAGACCTTGAAATACCCAAAGCATTGACCTAAAGAGCCACCGTGTAACTGACATCTTCTGCAATCTAGTGCAAAATGCTACATAAAGACCTAAAAACAATATTGTAAAGTAAACACGATCATAATCAATTTTAGAATCACCTTTAGATTGTAAGTGTTGCCCCATTTACCTTTTGCTTCAGAGCAAACAGCCAGAAACCCATCATCAGTGAGGAGCTTGAAGAGTGGTCTGATCCCATAAGAGTCTCTTCCCAAAAAGACCTTCCTATTGGCTGTGTCCAGAAGGATGAAAGAGAAGACTCCGTCTAGTAAGGCGGCCGTCTGCTCTATTCCGTGTTTACTGTAGAGGTGGAGAATGACTTCCCCATCAACTAAGGTCTGGTAGTCAAACCCAAAATGTTTCTGCAGCTGTCAAACAAATAAAAAATCAATACTGATTAAGGTGTCAATGATGAACTATTTATTTTAGGAGTTTATAATATTATCTATTTATTTAGGAATGCATTTATTCATCATCATCATCATCATCATCATCATCATCATCATCATCACCACCACCATCATAATCATTCTAATCATCATCATCATCACCACCACCATCATCACCACCACCACCATCATCACCACCATCATCATCATCACCACCACCATCATAATCACCACCACCATCATCATCACCACCAACATCATAATCATCATCATCACCACCACCACCATAATCATTCTAATCATCATCATCACCACCACCATCATCCTCAACACCATCGTCATCATCACCACCACCATCATCATCATCATCATCACCACAATCATAATCATTCTAATCATCATCATCACCACCACCATCATCAACACCATCATCATCATCATCATCACCACAATCATAATCATTCTAATCATCATCATCACCATCACCATTATCACCACCATCATCATCATCACCACCATCATCAACAACACCATCATCATCATCACCACCACCATCATAATCATTCTAATCATCATCATCACCACCATCATCATCATCACCACCATCATCATCATAACCACCACCATCATCATCACCACCACCACCATAACCATTCTAATCATCATCTGCACCATCCTCATCATCACCGCCATCATCATCACCAACACCACCATCATCATCACCACCATCATCAACACCACCATCATCACCATGACCATCATCATCATAATCACCATCATTATCATCATCATCACCACCATCATCTTCATCATCATAATCACCACCATCAACATTATCATCATCACCACCACCATTATCAGCACCATCATCATCATCATTATCACCATCATCATAGTCACCACCACCATCATCGACATCATAATCACAACCATCAACATCATCATTATCACCACCATGACCATAATCATCACCATCACCATCATAATCATCACCACCATCATCATAATCATCACCACCATCATCATCATCATAATCACCACCACCATCATCGACACCATCCTCAAAATCACCACCATCATCATAATCATCACCACTATATATAATTATACAAACAGTCAGAGCAAAACTTCAAGAAAAAACAGTACCTGTTTGTAATTGTAAATCTCCCCATTGTAGCAAAGCCATAAATAAGGGAACTTCTTGACCCGAAGGGGTTGCATACCGTACAACTGGTCCACAATAGCCAGTCGGTGGAAGCTGAAACAGCAGTTGGTGAAGCCGTTGACATTTTCAAACCGAAATGCGTCGGGTCCCCGGTGTGCAATTTTCATTGCGCTGAGGCACTGCACGGAGAGGCATTCATCACTGCCAAACAGGGCCCAGATACCACACATCCTGAGCGCTTACTTTCTGCAGATATAGGAAACACGGGGGAAGAAATATTTTTAAGAGAATGAAATACACAGAGGAGCGCAACGTTAGTTTCAATCAAATTTCAGTTTCAGGGCAAATGGGGTAATTTAATAAAACGCTACAATCCTGCCCCACACAAAGCAAATGCTATTCTGTGACATCATGCTGCGCCCATTATTGCGCTGTTGCCTGATTTCACTGGCTAGCATGCCGCTTAGGGGGGTATTCAATTGTTAGCACGTTTTTTTTCACCACTGCGTAAAAAAAAAAAAACTCCTGCAGGTTTTTGACAGCAATAGCGACCGTTTTGAGTTAGCGCAGCCGGAAAACTCGTGCAATTCAATTGAAAAAGAGGGAACGCTGCCCCCGCCCGTTAAACATTGTGTTTGCGAGTTTTTAGGGGAGTGAAGGGGAGTTTTAACACAGTCATGTATAACACAAAAAAAAGGTTATGCATACATATTCATACATTAGATTGCATTACACATTGATAATATCTTCATTACAGTACTTTCTTTAGCATATTTTTTAATTGAACTATTTTTTAACCATACAATCATCTATACCATGTCAAAACACATTACTACATTTATATTTGTACCAAAAACATACATAAATACAATTAATTAGTGATTTTATTTTATTTATTTATTTTATTTATTTTTATTTCATTTTTTTTTCACAAGAAAATCAACTTACACAAGTTAGTCATTAGTGGTAAACATAAGTTTAACAATTTTTTCCACACATTTACATGATTTTAAATACTTTTCAGAAGTTTTTTATTTTTAACACACCCCAAGGAGGTGCGAGATAAAATAGCATATGTTACTGTTTTACCCGCCGTGTTAAAGACAATTGAATAGCTTTTAACGCGCCTGCCTCTCGCACACCCTATACTTTCAATAGACCTTCTACTGGAGCGCGAGAGGACCGTTTGATGAAAAAAAAAGTAGTGTTAAAAATGGAATTGAATTGCGGGTAAAGTTAACCCACTCGAAAATTATAAAAAACAGCGTTAAAATGACTTAACGCGGCCAAAAAAAAAACTCGCTGACAATTGACCTTAGTGCATCTAGATGGTGGTGACTGTGTGTGGGCATAATTTTCTTCCTTCTAGGATAGTGTGTTCTTTCTTCCTTACAGGTAAATGATTTACTCTTTCACCTCATACAATAACTTCAGCATTTGTTTTTGCAGGAGAGATATTTAAATGAGCTGGGAGGAGACTAATGTCGGACTGTCAATGAGACCGGGCCTGGATATGTGAAAAAGGTCTCACAGATATTAGGGCAACGTGACTCCAGGGGCAACACTCAGCTCACTTCAATTTTTTTATTAATTTAAATTTATAAATGTATATTAATTATTCATTGCATACTATTAATATTTAACCATGGGCTGAACTATATCCATTTATTTATTTTACATAAGTGAGGTACCCCACTGGGTGATTCCAGGTAAAAGCCTTAAAACACTCACTGGATTAACGATTATGCTGCTTTGCAAGAATTATATAAAGCATAGTTAGTTTTAAATTATCATTTTTAAGTTTATGAAATGTCTCCCTAAATTCGACAATCGGTCTATCAAGTAAAGTGTCAAATATTGTGACTGACTAAAAATAGCATTACATTTTATGAGAAAGAAAATAAAATAAACATTCATTTTGTAATGATTTTTGGTGTTTTTATTTTAAAACTTAATTGTAAGGAAGTTTATTTTTGTAAGTACAGTCATGGCCAAAAGTTTTGAGAATGACACAAGTATTGGTTTTCAAAAAGTTTGCTACTTCATTGTTTTTAGACCTTTTTGTCAGATGTTGCTATGGTATACTGACGTAACATTACAAGCATTTCATAAGTGTCAAAGGCTTTTATTAACAATTACATTAAGAAAAAAAGTCAATATTTGCAGTGTTGACCCTTCTTTGTGGGTTTTTGTTTGTCCACCCGCCTCTTGAGGATTGACCACAACATCTCAATGGGATTAAGGTCTGGGGAGTTTCCTGGCCATTGACCCAAAATTTCGATGTTTTGATCCCTGAACCACTTAGTTATCACTTTTACCTTATGGCAAGGTGCTCCATCATGCTGTAAAAGGCATTGTTCATCACCAGACTGTTCTTGGGTGTTTGGGAGAAGTTGCTCTTGGAGGATGTTTTGGTACCATTCTTTACTCATCTCTGTGTTCTTAGGCAAAATTGTGAGTGAGCCCTCTCCCTTGGCTGAGAAGCAACCCCGCACATAAATGGTCTCAGGATGCTTTACTGTTGACATGACACAGGACTGATGGTAGCGTTCACCTTTCCTTCTCCGGACAAGCGTTTTTCCAGATGCCCCAAACAATCTGAAAGGGGATTCCTCAGAGAAAATGACTTTACCCCAGTCCTCAGCAGTCCAATCCCTGTACCTTTTGCAGAATATGAGTCTGACCCTGATGGTTTCCTGGAGAGAAGTGACGTCTTTACTGGCCTTCTTGACACCAGGCCATCCTCCAAAAGTCCTCGCCTCACTGTGCATGCAGATGCACTCACACCTGCCTGCTGAGATTCCTGAGCAAGCTCTGCACTGGTGGTGCCCCGATCCTGCAGCTGAATCAAAATTAGGAGACGGTCCTGGAGAATGTTGGACGTTCTTGGGCGCCCTGAAGCCTTCTTCACAACTATTGAACCCCTCTCCTTGAAGTTCTTGACGATCCGATAAATGGTGGATTTAGGTGCAATCTCACTAGCACCAATATCCTTGCCTGTGAAGCCTTTTTTGTGCAAAGCAATGATGACTGCATGTGTTTCCTTGCAGGCAACTATGGTTAACAGAAGAAGAACAATGATTTCCAGCACCACCCTCCTATTAAAGCTTCCAGTCTGTTATTGTAACTCAATCAGCATGACAGAGTGATCTCCAGCCTTGTCCTCGTCAACACCCTCACCTGTGTTAATGAGAGAATCACTGACCTGATCTCAGCTGGTCCTTATGTGGCAGGGCAAATGCAGTGGAAATGTTGTTTTGGGGATAAGGTTCATTGTCATGGCAGAGAGCGACTTTGAAATTAATTGCAATTCATTTGATCACTCTTCATAACATTCTGGAGTATATGCAAATTGCCATCATAAAAAACTGAGGCAGCAGACTGTGAAAAATAGTATTTATGTCAGTCTCAAAACTTTTGGCCATGACTGTAGTAGTTTTATTTTGAAGCTACAAAGTTGTTAATGGCAGTTATTCAGTTTTCATGTTTACAATTTTTCTTTCATTCTATTATTTATATTATTTATCTGGTGTTATACGGAGTCTTTTAAAGCCATGACAATTTTTGCAAACTTACATGTGCTTTGGCGTTGGTGATGCTAAACTGATAAAAACAAGTTTTATCGTTTATAGAACATGAAGCTCACTTAACATCACTTTAAATGTCGTCAACTGTATTGAACATTCTTTTACTGGCAGTTTTATAAAACATTACTGAAAGACAGCATTCTATACCGACACATAAATCTGTTATAAAAAAAAGTTAAATTAATAGCAGCATCTGGAAGAGAGGGGGATACAGAGAAGGTAAGAAGGCGATTTACAAAATTAGAGCATCTCAAAATCATTAGTGTTGTATTTCCACATGTAACAGTCAGGACAGTTTGAAAATTATACTGACACCAATTTCCTGAGTACTGATGAAAGCAGTACTACATTTTCACTGACTGTCATTACATTTCCTGATGTTTGGTAACCCGGCCTCACAGCACTGGGGTCATGAGTTTGATTGAACAACTGAAATTACTACAAATGTCAAAATTGTAAAGAGTTGGCATTAAAGATCCCGTAACAAGTCCTGCATGATTAATGGAGGTATGGGTAATGAAAATATTGGCAAGGAGTATGCAGAAAGTTTAGGCCACTATAATGTACTGAACAAATAGTGAACACGTTCCTATGAAATGTTTGTTTTATAGGCTCTGAGAAGGACTTTGTCTAAATGGACTGAGGTCATATAGTGTTTGTCCTCGGCTCATACAGGGAGTCAGAGGACAATGGATCTATGTGAAAGGTAAAAAATAAGTGTTATTATAGGATATTTTTACCACTGCTACAAAATTTTATGACCTGTGAATATACAATTATATGTAAGCACAGGGTTTTAAATTTAAGATGGCAGCCGTTGCAAAAGTTGTCAATCTGCTTAATCTGATGGGCGACCTCTGCGAGGTGACAGAGGTTAAATGCGCATTCAGGGATAGATTTCTCAAACTTTCAAAAAAGGAAAAGTGGAGATGTTGCCAATAGCAACCAATTAGATTCTAGCTGTCATTTTGTAGTATGTACTAGATAAATGATAGCTAGCATATGATTGGTTGCTATAGGCAACACCTCCATTTTTCATTTATAGAAGGCATATACCCCACTGCCTAGGTTCTGCCAACGTACTTACTACATGCCAGTGGACCCTAACTCAGGCTGCTAAGGGGAACAAATGAAGGGAAAAGGTACAGGTTGCTCCCGGCAACCTGTACAATTTTCAGATCGACAGCATGTCCACCAACAACACACATCCAATGGGAGCGAGCGGAGAAGCTGCGTATCGCGCAAGAGGTCGGGCGACCTACGGATCAGGCAACGCTAGACCCCAGGTGATCTTTCACGCCTGGGAGTTATTGAGGATATTCCACACGAACCTGAATTTTCAGTTTTGGATGGAATTATCCTCTGTTTGGGATCAGTGTTGGACTGGGGCATGAAGGGTGCACTGGGTATACCAACAGTAGCGGTCCACATAATAGTATGCGAGGTTCTGAAGGGGGCATGGCCAGCCAGTACAGGGGGCGGGATTAGCACTTAACAACCACGCTTAAGGAGTGGCGCCAGATACACATTACAGCTATACATAAACAGCCTCATATAGAGTTAGCAGTAAATCCATCTGGAGGGGTCAAATTTGTACCCTGGAAAAACCATGTTTTGCTGCAGGGGGGAGGGCGCCCACCAGCTCAACTCTTAATCGCAGTGTATTTTGTGCTACATGAAAATGCAGACACAGAAAAAAAACGCTTTGTCTGGCCAACATGGTTTGCTCATAACTCAAAGAGTCCCAAAGTGTTTAAAAAAAAAATATGATGTCTTTTTTCTCTTTTACTGATTTATCTACACTTTTTATTACAAGAATTAAAAATATTGAGCTGTTTAACATCCTGAAAGTACAAGTGATCTGAAGATTATTACTGTAGCTGTGCTAGAGACCTGCAGAACATTCCCCTCGCACCTATATTTTAACAGGTACAGATTCTGCGGTGCATGTGATCTAGGAAATATGCATTTTATCTCTTCCTGAAAAGCTTCATTTTTTTAAAGTGACGTATTAGTTGTGAAAACATTTTTGTTGTTTTCTCACTGTACAGAGTATTATGAGGATTTCCCCTTTCATTTTTCTTGGGGAGAAAAGTAGCTGTCTTTCTTATGCCCTTTATTTCAGGCTTATCAGGAGGAACACTGGTGAGCAGCCATGAGGCTGCAGCAGACTTATACCTCGTTCACACTGCCTCAAAAATCTGGGTTATTGCCGGGGCAAGCGCAGACGACCCGGCAAGTGTGAACGGGTCCAGCAGAATGCACCTGGGTCGGATGACCCGGGAATTAGACCCTGTTTTTTTGGCTCCTCTTGTGATTTTTTTTTTTTAACTTTTCAATAGGTTTCGGTGAGGCCCGGGGTAAAAAACTCGGGTCTCACCATTCAAACTGGAGGCTACCCGGGTCAGACACAGGAATAACCCTCCATTGCCATGGAGACCCGGGCAGACCCGTGTTCAGTGTGAACACGGTCTACCCGGGAATTTCCCGGGATGTCCTGCACTGTCACCCGACAATATCCCGGATTCATAAACCCAGGATATTGCCAGGGCGGCAGTGTGACAGTGGTATTAGGGACCTATTTATAAAAGGGAAACCCCTTTCTCCTGGGAAAACGGATGTTTTCACTATGAGTTACAGCTTTTCCTGATCTATCAAAGGGTTACAGCAGGAAAAAAGTTTTGCCGGATTTCTCCGGTGAAAGTTTCCCAGCGCAAAGCAATGAGATGGCGGGTGGCGTTATCAGCCAATAATCATTGAAAAAAATATTTTATTTCTTTAAATAAAGCATTTTTTCAAACCAGAATGTCAGACAATTATTTATTAATTTTTAAAATACTTTCTTACATTTTTTTTTTAATTATTATGTTTTTAACAATTGGATCTGGAAGCCCAAGGAGTGCATGCGTGATCAGACAAGCCAAGTCAGGTCCCCTGATTACATCTCAAGAGATCAAGAGATGCGAATCCTGCCATTCAGAAGGAGTGCCCAAAAAACAAATCACTCTCAGACCACACCGGGTTGTATTGTTGTGGCCAGTAGATGACACACACAGCCCAATCAATAGTGATCAGCCAGATTTACAGGCAAACACAAAATTAATCTGAACAGACACGATCAAACCATTTACACACGCTTATTTGGGGAATACCCAGCGATATTGCCGCATATGTAGGTAGCCTCATATTGGCATCTGCCATCGGACATGGGAGACCAGCTACATATCAGGTACCCGGTGTTTGCGCTGCCTCCTCACCAGCCTCTAGAACGCAGCCCATTACCAGTGTAACCTCTGGTCAGTTGAATGACAAGTATTGTGAAAATGTAATAACTAACCATAAATACACTTTATATTCTGGTCTATACTCACAGCATACCTATGTTTAGTTTTCTGACTAGGCAGCTTGTTGGTATCTGATTCCATAAAGCTGCCAAGTGTTAATTCTAGAGCTACATGTTCTATAAGTATAGAAGATTGTATAGTATGTCATTCTTCCATGTGAGATATTAAACAATAAAAACACTGAAAATAAAGAAATATATATATATATATATATATATATATATATATATATATATATATTTGTGCTCTAATATAATAAAACTATGCTTAGTTTTTAAATTTTTCAATATTTGTCCTTGAAAGAAAACTTGAGAGGCCGGAAGAGGTGATAAAATATAGAGTAAAGAATTTAAAATTTTCAATGTCAGGAAATGAAAATATATGTAATATTACTGGGGGTAGTAAGGCCTTCTAGTACCTATATACATTATTGTGATGCTTACGCCCCCTCCCCAACCTATTTGCAGCACTGACTATCTTTATCTTTAGAGAAGTACTGTGCAAGCTATTCCGAGGTGGGATTCATCTGTATAGAGAGAAAACTGAAATCATGAAAGCTATGGATTTAAGAGCATCTGAGAAAAAGACAGCAGCTGGACAACCATGATCTAGAGAATGCTTGGAGAAACTGTAGCTCTCCAGTCTCTGTGGAACTACAAATCTCAGCATGCACTGCCAATCTCAGCACTCCCTGCCAGCTAGCAGCTACCCAGCTGTTGAGAACTACAAGTCTCAGCACTCCCTGCCAGCCAGCAGCTCCCCAGCTGTTGAGAACTACAAGTCTCAGCACTCCCTGCCAGCTAGCAGCTCCCCAGCTGTTGAGAACTACAAGTCTCAGCACTCCCTGCCAGCCAGCAGCTCCCCAGCTGTTGAGAACTACAAGTCTCAGCACTCCCTGCCAGCTAGCAGCTCCCCAGCTGTTGAGAACTACAAGTCTCAGCACTCCCTGCCAGCCAGCAGCTCCCCAGCTGTTGAGAACTAAATGCAGCACGGGAGTGCTACCTGTGCTCTAGACTGTGTATGTGATGCTATGAATATTGCACAAGATCTAGCTACACCTGCGTGCTCCCGTTGAGAACTACAAGTCTCAGCATGCCAGTTATACAGTATGCAAGTTATTATGCAAGTTATACATTTTCTCAGCACACTTTATATATATACAAAATATATTTCTACATTAATCTGCATCTAGATGGGACATCTGTGACATATGTCACCACACTGCACTCACTACACGGACTCTATAGAGCAGCAGCTGGGAGATGCCCCTAATACACATCATACTATGAAGAGTGAGTTACCCGGACTGGTACGTGCGCCCCCGGCACTGTATTCTCTGCAGCGGGCAGTGAGCAGCTGGCAGCCGGCTGTGTAGATGCTGCACCCTGTAAGAATCTCTCCCATTGAGTGCGAGGCAGAGGCGCTGATTGGGCAGAGAATCCGCCTCTGCTTATTGGTTTATTCTCATTATACTTTCACTTCTCTCCCAGGAAAGACCCCCCCTTCTCCTTAAATCTATATACCAGGCTCCCATAGTCACTTACATAGTGAGGGGCCTCAGCTGATTGTAGTATCTGGATGTATAATTACTGTCTGTTACTCTGGGTATTATGAAGCTTGTTACATAGAGTTCCAAAAATCAGTTCCAAAGCTTCAAGGAAAAGTTCTTATATTATTTATTGCAATAACTGGAACGTTCTTTCGTTTTAATTTGGTACTTTCCAACTTGTATTATTTCCAGGCTGTCATGTGCATATAGATTGCATAAGATCTGAACTTTATACACTGGGGCTATATAGATTATTATACAAAGCTGTGCAATATAATAGTTGGTTATGGGACAGATATGGGGGAGAGAATTGTGGGTTTGGGTGGGGGGGTTGGATAGATGTAAATGAAACACTGTCAGTTATAGGCAACCTGATACAAATCAGGGCCCGATATATTTTAAAAGGGGCCGCACATTACACTTACTCTCATTAATAAGTTATAAGAATAAATGTAATGAAAGAAGGAAACACCCATCTGTAATAACATATCGGCAGGAATTTTAGATAAGAGTTAAAAGTTAAACAGCAGCAAGGATCTGGGGGCCACAGGTAATGGCTTAGAGGGCCGCAAGTGGCCCTAGGGCCATCTGTTGCCCATCACTGCTCTAAGTAGTAGATGTTTAGGCAGTAAACAATTTAGCAATAGTGCGAACTACAGGAGACATTTTAGGTCATGTATGAAATATCTTTATCCCATCGAAAGATGAGATTGTATGACCAGACCTTTCACAAAAGTCAACAAAGTTTCCGCTATGGAACAGTCTTAATGAAATGGTCAACTGCAAATCACACAGTGTTTTTCCCTTAATTTACTTGATGTTTGGGGTGTGTTTAGACCTTTCCCTAATTTTGCACCATTTTTTCCTGGTTCCACGAAAACTGTAAAATGCATGTTTAACGGTATATAATTGATATTATATTATCATAAACAAGTGATGCTTATACTGATATAATATTTGTTATAATCAGTGATTCAGAAGTGCTAACCACTACACCACCGTGCTGCCCCATACCCCAATAAGATGAGGCCACACCTCCCTCATGTATACGCAGCGGTGCTTCGAGATGACATGCGCACACTGTCAGTATAAGGGACATCTACATGTTGGGAAGAATGCACTTCTGGTATTAGAAGTCACATCGGGGATCCGTGACCTATATAAAAACACTCTGCCTGCAACCTTATGCCTTTAAATGGTCACTGAACTCTGCAGTGACTTATGATATCTTTATAATTTACGGTGTGGGCTACAGCCCATATTATAATTATTGCCGTCGAATTGTAAAGTGGCGCAGGTAAAGTGGCGCAGTGCTCTGTAGCGCCGGGCGGTGGGAAAAACATGAAACAGACACATACAATACAGACAAAATAAATGTAAACGTGAAAATAAAGGATAGGGAGGGCCCTGAGCTTACATTCTAGTCAGATATAATAATTTCATAGTAAACAGCCAAATTAACACTTTGAGGCAGATTCAATTCCCCGCATTCTTCTTTAGAACAACGCCGGTCATGCACTATTAATGTTACTACGGTAACAATGCGCAGCCTGGGATGTACTAAAGAACAACACAGGGAATTGAATCTGCCCCTTTGGGTTGATTTGGCCATTTACCCCGGTAACGCTGTGCCCCTTTCTCTGAGAGATGTTACTCTTTCATGTACTTTAGATTCTGCGCTTTTGCCCACATTACAGTACAATTACATGTGACAAATGGAATATTACACTAACATTATTACCCACAGTGTAACATTGTTTGCACACTAATTAGGGAACAGTTTGCTGAAGAAACTCCAAAGCATTCTCATCAGAGCAACAGTAACTATGAGGGGGCGGGACAATGTGGGGCTGTCTCGTAGCTGTGAAGTGACCAATCAGAGGACGGCTTACATCTGCTGTCTGACAGCACGTTGGCAGACTCATGAAACTGCAGCCTGGTGTTTCATCAGTCAGAGCACGTGTGTGCACTCCTATGGGGAATTATTATTTACCTAAAATAATGATAATTTATCATTATCAGACCTGGCAGCCTGTCCCGTTTCAACGACGTGGCAATGTTCTGTTCTTATTTTCCCACTTATTTTCCGATTCTAATTACTGAACTGAATTATTTAATTGTTACATTAATGAAATGCCTTTAATACCAATTTGATTGCATGTTATTGCAACTGGATAAGGACATGTTTAATGTATGGGCATTATACAGGAAAAAGGGGACCTTATTTAAAAAACAAAACACTTTTTAGTGCTTTTTCTGTTACCTACTTTTACCAGATCAACTCAACCTATGCAAAATACCCATCATCATCATCACCATTTATTTATATACTGCCATTAATTCCGCAGCACTGTACAGAGAACTCATTCACATCAGTCCCTGCCCCATTGGGGCTTACAGTCTAAATTTCCTAACACACAGACTAGGGTCAATTTGACAGCAGCCAATTAATCTACCAGTATGTTTTTGGAGTGTGGGAGGAAACTGGAGCACCCAGAGGAAATCCAGGCAAACACGGGGAGAACATACAAACTCATGTTACTATGTGACTTCTAACATCTACAACTATACCAATATGTACCTTATTGGATGTTTTTGGTCAATTTAAAATGAGTATGTGTTATTTGTTTTTTTTTACCTTTTTAATCTTGTTTTAATTTCCTTATACATTTTTTTAAACTTTTCTTTTGTTATAGCATCTATCATCCTCCAGTACCATAGGCTGGGATATTAGACCTCCTTCCTGTCTCACCTGCACCCCTACTAGATTTTAAGATCTCAGGAGCAGGGTGCTCATCCCCCCTGCTGTGTTCTCATCCGTTTATCACTTTGACTACCGCGTACATCTTAATGTTATGTTTTATATTTGTTCCACTGTCTGGAACTTTGTGGCGTCCTATAAGCATTATTAATAATCCCACCTCTGTCACTGCATGTGAACACAAGCCCTGACGCTATGAGCTGTCTGGACCAAAGCAGAAGCTTAGGGGTATTTTTACTAAACTGCAGGTTTGACAAAGTGGAGATGTTGCCTATAGCAACCAATTAGATTCCAGTTATCATTTATTTAGTACATTCTACAAAATGACAACTAGAATCTGATAAGTTGCTATAGGCAATGTCTCCACTTTTTCAAACCCGCAATAATTTAGTAAATATACCCTTTAGAGTCAACATGAGATACTAAGAACAAATAAAGTGTACTGTGCTCTATTGGTACATTATACAATAAGAATAGTCAACATGAGATACTAAGAACAAATAAAGTGTACTGTGCTGTTTTGGGGAAGACAAGTAAGGAGGGAATTGCAATAGTCAATGCGGGAGATGATAAGTGCATCCCGCATTGACTTAATTACGTTTTGTAATTAAGTTTAGCCGCTGCATTAAAAATAGATTGTAGGGGTGAGAGTCTGGTTAGGGGAGAACCAGTAAGGAGGGAATTACACTGGTCAATGTGGGAGATTATGAGTGCATGAGGTTTTGAAGTGTCGAGATTACTTCCATTATCCATATATAATACATAGTAGATGTATTTATTATGTGCATTATTCCTCATGATAATTCATACCTCCCAATCAGTGGCAGAACTACCATTGGTGCAGCAAGTGCAGTGTTCCGGGGCCCATGGAGATAATGGGGCCCGCTGCATGGCAGATGCAGAGGGTCAGGAATCCCAGTTCCCTCCTTCCCGCCTACTTGCACCAGCGCAAACAGCTCGCTAGTTCCGTCTCTGCTCCAAATTCTGTGTGGTTTCCCCTGTATGTGGGTGTGGTTTATCTGATGGGTAATTGTATCAGTGGGTGTGGTTTATCTGATGGATAATTGTATCAGTGGGTGAGGTTTATCAGGTGGATAATTGTATCAGTGGGTGGGGTTTATCAGGTGGATAATTGCATCAGTGGGTGTGGTTTATCAGGTGGATAATTGCATCAGTGGGTGTGGTTTATCAGGTGGATAATTGCATCAGTGGGTGTGGTTTATCAGGTGGATAATTGCATCAGTGGGTGTGGTTTATCAGGTGGATAATTGTATCAGTGGGTGTGGTTTATCAGGTGGATAATTGTATCAGTGGGTGTGGTCTATCAGGTGGATAATTGCATCAGTAGGTGTGGTTTATCAGGTGGATAATTGCATCAGTGGGTGTGGTTTATCAGATGAATAATTGTATCAGAGGGTGTGGTTTATCAGGTGGATAATTGCATCAGTGGGTGTAGTTTGTCAGGTGGATAATTCCATCAGTGGGTGTGGTTTATCAAGTGGATAATTGCATTAGTGGGTGTGGTTTATCAGGTGGATAATTGCATCAGTGGGTGTGGTTTATCAGCTGTATAATTCCATCAGTGGGTGTGGTTTATCAGGTGGATAATTGCATCAGTGGGTGTGGTTTATCAGGTGGATAATTGCATCAGTGGGTGTGGTCTATCAGGTGGATAATTGCATCAGCGGGTGGGGTCTATCAGGTGGATAATTGTATCAGTGGGAGTGGTTTATCAGGTGGATAATTTTATCAGAGGGAGTGGTTTATCAGGTGGATAATTGCATCAGTGGGTGTGGTTTATCAGGTGGATTATTCCATCAGTGGGTGTGGTCTATCAGGTGGATAATTGTATAAGTGGGAGTGGTTTATCAGGTGGATAATTGCATCAGTGGGTGTGGTTTATCTGCTGGATAATTGCGTCAGTGGGTGTGGTTTATCAGGTGTATAATTGCGTCAGTGGGTGTGGTTTATCAGGTGGATAATTGCATCAGTGGGTGTGGTTTATCAGGTGGATAATTGCATCAGTGGGTGTGGTTTATCAGGTGGATAATTGCATCAGTGGGTGTGGTTTATCAGGTGGATAATTGTATCAGTGGGTGTGGTTTATCAGGTGGATAATTGCATCAGTGGGTGTGGTTTATCAGGTGGATAATTGTATCAGTGGGAGTGGTTTATCAGGTGGATAATTTTATCAGAGGGAGTGGTTTATCAGGTGGATAATTGCATCAGTGGGTGTGGTTTATCAGGTGGATAATTGTATCAGTGGGTGGGGTTTATCAGGTGGATAATTGCATCAGTGGGTGTGGTTTATCAGATGGATAATTGTATCAGAGGGTGTGGTTTATCAGGTGGATAATTGCATCAGTGGGTGTAGTTTGTCAGGTGGATAATTGCATCAGTGGGTGTGGTTTATCAGGTAGTTAATTGCATCAGTGGGTGTGGTTTATCAGGTGGATAATTGCATCAGTGGGTGTGGTTTATCAGGTGGATAATTGCATCAGTGGGTGTGGTTTATCAGGTGGATAATTGCATCAGTGGGTGTGGTTTATCAGGTGGATAATTGTATCAGTGGGTGTGGTCTATCAGGTGGATAATTGCATCAGTGGGTGTGGTTTATCTGCTGGATTGTTCTGCTTTTCTTATCACTATGAGGTATGATACATGAGTAGTCATTTTGTGACAAAGAAATTAAAATACTTTGGTATAAATTCCCATGTTATAAAATTATGTTTTTTGGCGTAGTAATTATTTTTAAATGATTGGTTCTCTTTATTTTGTAATGAGAGGAATGGAAGCTGTCAGCCTGTCACACGCGTTTTGTGAAAGGATTCTCTGACAGGAAACCGCATGGCGGAGGGGTGACGCCGGGTACAGGACTCACGCTGTGTCTGTAGTGAGGTGTATATCCGCAATGAATACAGGATTCCACACATAGGAAACCACAGGAGTAAAACAGAGAAGCAGAAGACAAGGTTAACGTCAGGAACAACAACTGTCCAACAGGTACGACACCAAACCAGTATCCAGGAGACCAGTTTATATCCTAAGCATGTAACAGGCACGGACAGGAGTCACACAGGGTCAAACTGCCAAAAGAACCACAAATAACAGCATACCCAGGAACCTAATAGATCCTGTCACCGGCACTGCTCGGTGTCTAGACTAGACGCATCAGCCGTCGAGCCCTGCAGTGGTGCGGTCAGAGACATCGATACAGGATTGTTTTAATATTCAGTCTGGATTACAAAATGCAGTCTAGCAGCCATTATTGTAACTAGATGCTGCAGATTTAATGAAATTAAGTTTTGCAAGAAATGAAAATGTTTATAACTTTCATGCTACATGGAATGTAGCGTTCCCCAAGTCTGTACTGTCTGGTACTAGTGCTTATTTAAAACACTGACAAGAGAATTAGGGCCTTCAAACCTCAGAGATAGGACCTCGTATTGTAACACATTGTTGTTAAGGAGGCATATTCTTTGAGTAGAGATGCACGTAATTAATAGTTATCCAATCAGTCTAAATACCAAGCTAAACGCCCCTCTGTGTAAGGGTGCCAAGATTATTGCTTAAAACATATGGACAAATATATTACTGTAATCATTCTGATCTGCTTAGTCAGACGTTGAACTGCTGCTTGACCCCAAATGACAGGTTTCACTCTGATTGGTCAGCACATGAGAAAGTCGCTCTGATTGGCTAGCTGCAGCTACGATCTATGTGGGGACTCAAAGAACGTCATTGTATCAAGTTCATTGATCCATTATTTACAACTAGAATACAGAATAGCATTCTGTGGAACGGCGAAGCAAACATAGAACTCAAGGATAGTATCAGAGGAACTTTACACCTTTGAGACCTGATAAGCTAGAAATAGCTGTATGCAAGTTGGATATATGACTCTATATATTTGGTTGTAGCTGTGCTATTAACCAGCAGTTCTGCATTCATACATGACCTACGGGGACATACGGGGAATGATTTGTATGTCTCATGCGGCAGGAGACACTACAAGGACAGTTGGGAGTCCCAACTGTCCTTGTAGTGAGACCAAATCCTGACTAAGAGAGACAGTCACCCAAATTCTGGACTGTTCACTAGATTCAGGACAGTTGGCAAACTGTCCTGCTTTCTCCTACATCTCGTTATTTTCACCACCTGTGGCTGCTGGTGTCTTTAGTTGCTGCTTGTCTGGATACTGGAATGCGGGGGCCCTATTTGGGGAAAAAAATTGGTACATGAAATTCAAAAAACTCCAACCAGCCCCGGCATCATATCAGCACCACTCACGTTTAATTATTAGGCCTCCCTCCAGCCCCAATATTAAAATAGTATTCACATTTAAAAAAATAAATCTATCTCCCTCCCACCAAACAGCCCTAACAATAAATTAATAGCATTTACTTTTAATAAATATAACCATTTCCCACAACCATCCCCGTCATTAAATAATTCTCATTTAATAAATGGCCCTCCTTCCCAAAACAGCCCCACATTCAATTAATAGCTTCTGTTTTTTCATGTAGCACACAAATACTTGATAGCTTATTTGTACACTTAAATTTAAAGTTGATATTTGTGTGCTACATGAAAAAACAGTCAGTATTTAACTTATGTGCAAAACAGAAAACTAATTTGCACCCCTTGCATTGTAACATGGTTTTGTCCAGGAGACTTAAATAAGAAACTTCTTAATTTAAGATCCTTAATGAATCAGGCCCTAAATCTTTACACCTTTATAATATTCTAACTGCAAGGAGAATTTCCAACACAAGGTGGTGCTAAAGGATCTATAAAAGACAATGAGCTGTCCTACTTATGAGCTGTGAACTTCTATACAAATGACAAAATATATCGCTTAAAAAGGAAGGGACTCGTGGAGTTGCTTCAATTTACGTAAAAAAAGCATGCATAAAAGAAAATGCCTTTACAGCTGCATGCAGATCTGTACATATCTTAAGATACCAGCGACCCAGAAAACAACAGTAAATATGACTGCTTCATTACGACACTTATCTGTCTTTTTTTTCCAGGTGCTTTTTGTTGATTGTGTGGCACTGCGGATTCTGTATAAATAACGATGATTATGATGATGCCAGGTGATATCATGCCAATCATCAACAACGAGTCGATGATGACAAACAACATGGGGTCCCCCCAAAAAAGCTGTGTGACATTAGGAGGAGAACCCCACACTGCAGGTTTCCCTGCTATATTGTCACTATCCCAGCCTGTTATAGCCCAGTGCTGGTAGCGGCTTTTTCGGGAGGACCCCAGGTTTTTCGACCAACTTTAATTATCACTACCAGTCTTGGCTATGAGTGTTTATCTTGGTAGCACTTTTGGCAGGGGGAGAGGGGTGTCAAGCTGTTTTTTAATGCATTTCTTCTCCTTTTTTGTTTTTTTAAACACATTTTTTTTTTTACAGCATTTTTTTTTTTACTTTTGCTCTTTTTTACTATTTGCAAAATGTAAGATAGTATAAGCAGCAGAGATGCTCAGGCTCGGTTCCCCGAGAACCGAACACACCCGAACTTAGCAGATCTGAGCAGCGAGCCGAGCCGGCCCGGTACTTCATTTTTACCAACTCTCCCGGAATGTCCGGGAGACTCCCGCATTTTGCGAGATTCTCATGGACTCCCGGGAGAGTGTGGCAATCTCCTGCATCTGGCATAATTCTGCCCACTTCATAGTGAAGTGGGCAGAATTATGTCCAAAATGCCGCGGCATTTGGCTCCGCCCCCTACTGTCAAATGACGCGTTTGTGTCATTACATCATGGGGGCGAGGTCAAAATGATGCGAATTTTGGAGCCCCGTCCCCATCACGCCCACCTCCCCCGGCAGGCTCCCGGAGCAAGTCTTCAAGAAGTTGGTAAGCATGCGGTACTTATGCGCGCACTCAGAATTGAAAACAAGGCAAAACGTCATCGTTACGCCGTTGGAACTTGCAAGCTTTGGATTCTATAAGTACCGCCCTCCACGGCGATCCGGCGCCATTTCACAGAGGGACACAGAAGGGGTTGCACAGTTCTTGGCAGTCTCTAGTGCAGTTGGGCAGCGTCACAGGTAGAATAGAAAGAGGAGGGGTAGCAGTGTTCTTCAAAGTCTCCAGTGACATTCAGGAGAGCTCCATTGCTCCATTGCTAATTGTCATTGCTGAAATACAAATAATAGGTCTGGCAGGCTTGGTCTTCTAAATCTGCAGTCTTTGTTTGACAGTGTATGAAAATAATTTTGTGACCTGTGAGGTGGTCAAAATTGACTGCAAATGACTTGAATTAGTGTTATTGCGGTTAATAATAATGTAGCGGGAAACAAAAGCAAAAATATGGGATTTTATAAAAAAAAATTGGGATCCAAAACACGCAAGGGCGGTTTTGCCAAAACCAACACCAAACCGCAAAGTTAATCCAGATCCAAAACCAAAACCAGAACACGGGGGTCAGATTTACAACTATTAATTAGAGATGCTCACTGACCCCCGTTTTTTGGTCTTGGTTTTGGATCTGGATTAGCTTTGTGTTTTGGTTTTGGTTTTGGCAGAACCACCCTTGTGTGTTTTGGTTTTGGTTTTGGATCTGTATTTATTTATTTTATTGAAAAATTGCTAAAATATGCTAAAATCACAAAATTTTTCTCTTTGTTTGATCCTACATTATTATTAACCTCAATAACACTGATTTTAAGTCATTTGCAGTCAATTTTGACCACCTCACAGGTCACAATATTATTTTCATACACTTTCAAACAAAGACAGCAACAGTTCTTGCCAGTGATAAGAAAAAGGCCATTGTCATGTCTGGGCATAAGAGCAAAAATCCACCTCTTATGTGTGGAATTTTCTTTGCACAAATCCTGACAACAGTTGTCTAGCCATTTGTAGCGTTTTTAAAGCCACACTCAGTAGAGGTAGGGACCTTAACCCAGGGTCATCTTAACAACATTATGGGCCCCCGGGCAAAGCATTGCACCGGGGCCCCTACATATAGATATATATATATATATATATATATATATATATATATATATATAGATAGATGTATAGAGATACATATATAGATATAGATGTATAGAGATATAGATATATAGAGATAGAGATAGATAGATGTACTTGCTCAGTGACCCTTGAAGGTTTTTTTTGCCTATTGGGCCCCCTTCCCGTGGGGCCCCTGGGCACCTGCCCATCGTGCCCAATGGAAAAGATGGCCCTGCCTTAACCATCCGGGATCCTCATCCATGTTACGTCATTTGAAGCGAGTTCATGGAAAGCTGTTGGGAAAATCAGAAACTTATGTTAAAAAAATAACAACAAGCAGTCCAGCATCATCTTCCTCCCTTCTCTCATCTGCATCTACACCCCCAACACCTTCATCATCAATATCTCCAGAAGTGATGGGAGTTAGTCTGTATCTAAGTTCCTAATTCTAGATGACTCCTCCACTAACCATGATTCCTCTGAAGAATTATTGAGCGTTGTCCGCTCCTGCTGCTGGGGGTGGATCTTCAACCCAGAAGAAGACTACTAGTAGTTTACAACAATTGACTGTTAAACAATCCTTTGCTAGAGGAAGAAAGTAAGAAAGCTTTCACCCAGTCGTAAATTGGATCACAGACGACATAGGGACTATGCTAGTATTAGA
This sequence comes from Mixophyes fleayi, assembly GCF_038048845.1. Classification (NCBI taxonomy): domain Eukaryota; kingdom Metazoa; phylum Chordata; class Amphibia; order Anura; family Limnodynastidae; genus Mixophyes; species Mixophyes fleayi. The sequence goes on along the minus strand of NC_134406.1, from coordinate 19,009,463 downwards.
TCTGCGTCCCATGTCCACTATTAATGCAGCTGGTTTTAGACAGTTACTTGAGGTCTTCTATCCCTATTACCAAATTCCATCACGACACCATTTTACTAGAAAAGCTATTCCTCACCTCTACCAGAAAGTTCGTAAAAATTTAATTATTGGGCTACAAAATGCCATTCTATCCACTGTACACTTTAACACAGATATGGGGACAAGCGGAACTGGGCAAACTAAAGATTATACGACTGTGACAGCCCACTGGGTTGGTGATTCGCCTTCACCAGCAGGGACAGCAGCATGTACTCAAGTACGTCACATTTTTCAGAAGTAGGCTACTCTGTGTATCAGCGGCTTCACTAAGAGGCATACAGCTGGCAATCTGTTGCAAAAAGTAATGGATGTCATTGCAACATGGCTAAGGCTGCTTGGACTCTCCTGAGGATATGAGATTTCTGATAATGACACCAATATTGTTAGAGCATTACAGCAGGGGGGGGGGGGGGGAATTCCATCACATTTCCTGTTTTGCTCACACAATCAACTTGGTGTTACAGAACTTTTAAAAAATGACAATGACATGCAGGAGATGCTGTTTGTGTCCCGAACACTTTAGGGTCATTATCGGGATTCTGCAACAGCATGTAGGAAAATGCAGAAGCTGCAGGAATACTAGAATTTGAGGGGAATGTACTTTAGTCCATCGAAATAGTCACCTGTGAAGAGAGTGCAGACACGGTTAGCTTGAGTCAAGTGATTGCCTTAATTATATTTTTTGAGAAGCAGCTAGAGAAATTGAAGGATAAAATAAAACTAAGCAAATCCGCTAACTATATTGTAATTGTAGATCTAGGACTTAATTAGCTTCGCCAGGATCCAAGAGCTATCAACATCTTGTAATGACGTCTCCTCCTTCAGTTTCTCTGGCACCTGCTTCTCGGAAAAAACTTAGCTTTCCCAAGACACCCAGTGGAGATGCAGATGAGTCGGCACCACATTTTGACATTTGCTCTGCTGTAAAAGAATTGCCCAAAAATTGTGTCAGCTCTGCCATAAAATGAACTACAAATTCCATGAGGAAGGCCATTATCGGCAATTACATCAACGTACACAGACTTCTGTGATGGTGGATTCGCATTGTCTGAGGAAGATGTACACAATGATGAGGGTAAATATGATGACAGTGTAGATTGCAGGTGCTGAAATATAGTTAAGAGAAGGGAGCTACCTGATGCTGGTATGCCTGGTAATATTTTGGGTAGAATGGTATCTTGGCAATTTTATGTTTTTCTACAGTAAACTTTCAGCTATTTTTAGAGAAGTTTTTTTTTTCTTTAAAAGGGTACACGCTTTTTCTTTACATTTTTGTTTCCCTGACTTAAAGCCACTATGCACTTGAACATAGGCTTTAGCACATGAGGTAGAGGGATTAGTATCATCATGACTGAGAATGGAGAGTGAAACAACAATGTCACCCCTCCTGTTTCTGAGTGAGCTATGATACAATAAAATGTAACTGCAGATTTAGACCAAGCCAGGCCTATAATCTCTATTTCAGCAATTACAATTAGCAATGGAGCAATGGAGCTCTTCTCTCTGTGTGTAACCTATATAACACAGTAGAATTTGCCTGCAAATTCAGAAGACAAGCCTGCTAGCCCTCCTATTTGTATTTCAGCAATGACTCTTAGCAATGGAGCACTCCTCTTTGTTTGTTACCTATATAACGCAGTAGAATTTGCCTGCAAATTCAGAAGACAAGCCTGCTTGCCTTCCTATTCATCAATGACTCTTAGCAATGGACCACTCGTCTTTGGGTGTATATTAGACCCTACAATTAGTAGTGCAAATTAAGAAAAAAAGACTGCAAGGACTTGTAGATTTGTATGTCAGCAATGACAAAATTATCAACGCAGCTCTTCTATTTGGGTGTATATTAGACCCTACACTTATTAGTGCAAATTCATAAAAAAAGCCTGCGAGGACTGGTATATTAGTATTTCAGCAATGACCAAATTACTAACGCAGCTCTTCTATTTGGGTGTATATTAGACCCTACACTTATTAGTGCAAATTCAGAAAAAAAAACTGCAAGGACTTGTAGATTAGTATTTCAGCAATGGAGCTCTTCTCTTTGCCACTCTATCCTACCCCTTCTGTATGCCTCTCTCAAATGGCGCTAGATCGCCGTGGAGGGCGGTATTTATAGATTCCAAAAATCGCGAGATCCGACGACATCACTATGTCGTTTTGCTTCATTTTGTAATCCGAATTAGTGCAAAAGTACCGATCCGACTAGGCTCGGTATTCGGATCTCCGAAATTAAGGTGGGTTCGGTTTTCAAGAAACCGAGCCTACCCATCTCTATTATTAATACTATCTAAAATACATAAATCAGGATGTTCTTAGTGCCTACTGTACATATAAACCCTATTTATAGCTTCGGGATGCTGAGCGGGACTTTCAGTCATTGGTAAAATCGTTAAAGATCTTTAAAATTTTCTGTAGTGTGTACCCAGCTTTACACCTTTAATTGTATTTGCTTGAATCACTTATCACTATGTAATATTTTTGGGGTTAGTGGTAGTCTGCACAAATGGTATCACATATGCTAGACGTTATATTTACAAAGTGCATATTGTTCCTGGAAGAGTTTTTTGGCAAGTATGCAAGGGTCATGATTTTTTTATTTGTTTACCCATAAAACAAAGATGCACCATTTTGTACTATTTGCATTGTTGTAATACATGGTGTCCTGGCCAGGGCGTTCACAGGAATTAATGAAATAAAAATATAGATGTTTGAGTTTCCCCCAATGACAAGTTCGTTTTTAACATATAAACTTACAGCAGATGTTAATCTTATTTAATTGACAACTTCCTTTTATTCTATGTTGAATTGTAAGTACAAAAGGCACAATTGCTTGCAGGAAGCTATCTTAGCATATGCATATCACATACCAGATAAGGTTGCCAAGTCTGGCTTTCCATTCGGCAAACCAATTCTTGTTCTGAAAAGAAATTAAACCTGCAATAAATCTAGGATGACAATATAAATTACAGTTCTTGTAAAGATAGGTTGGAAATGGTATTTAAAGGTGTTAGTCTTGTCAATTAGTAGTGTGGGGAGTAGGGATTTCAGCTAAGCAGACTCACTGGCTACAGAAATCAATGGTGAAGAATTCCTGGCTGAATTGTGTTTGGGATAAAAGAGGAGTAAGCTTTGTTAGCATAGTAATAGCCTCTGTTTGGTGACATCACAGAAGGGGGGAGTAGTGAGGCAGAAGAGTATAGCTTTTTTAGACACCCTTGGGGATAGTCTATAAGTGATCAATGTAATTGAAACAATTTCTACTGTTCCCCTGGCGTACAAAACATAATATTCTACGTAAGTGTTCTATTTTCTGTAATCTTTATCCCTTTTATTATTCCTAACTGTTATTGCAATTGTTTTGCATGCATATTTTTATTATATCCAAAACCTTGTTCTTTTTTATATTAAATCTAAAATTTTAATATGTTTGTCCTTGTTACTTTAACAAATCCATAAGCTTTTTAAGACAAGAAGTATTGCCTGGTGTTACATTTTTTAATACTAGAATATGAATTGTTAACCCTTTAGCTAGCAGAAATGATAATGTGGGCCAGCCTTTACATCTGTGTAACAGAGTTTTAGCGTTACATTTACTAAAGGGCAGTTTGGTGAAACCGACGTTTTTTGGCGATTTTTCTGGAGGTTTTAAAAAAAGCAGATTTACTAAAGCCCAACCCACCATTAAAATGGCCATAATAATGACATTTTACAAAACCACCACTTTACAAATCGCCATCCCGATTTTAACAATGATGAACATACAAACCACCAGATTTACTTAGCTGGGGTTTGCAAAACCGCTGCAAAACCACCATTGAAACGGGCAAAATAAAAGAGGTGGTTGTGAGTGGCGAGATTGCTCAAACTGCTGCTGTTTGTGCTACTTGCCCATTCAGAACATAAGAGAAAACACCATTCACATTCTCATTATTTGGGAAATCATTATTTATTATGGGGCAAAATTAATTTAATATTAACTTATGGGGAAAATTATTATTTTTTTTTTAAAGGGGACACTATTTTAGTATTATATTATGGAGAAATATTAATATATAATAATATTAACTGATTGTTAATGGTGGATATAATTATTTATGTTGCACAATGTGGCATTACATAGTGTTTGAATAATATAGTAATTAAGGGCCTGATTCATTAAGGATCTTAACTTCTTATTTCAGTCTCCTGGACAAAACCATGTTACAATGCAAGGGGTGCAAATTAGTATTCTGTTTTGCACATAAGTTAAATACTTACCGTTAATTAATCCTAAATGAATCAGGCCCTTAATTACTATATCATTGAGACACTATGTAATGCCACATTGTGCAACATAAATAATTATATCCACCATTAACAATCAGTTCACAGTCTCCTGAACAGTTTCCTGGACAAAACCATGTTACAATGCAAGGGGTGCAAATTAGTATTCTGTTTTGCACATAAATACTGACTGTTTTTTCATGTAGCACACAAATATCAACTGTAAATTTCAGTGTACAAATAAGCTATCAAGTATTTGTGTGCTACATGAAAAACAGTCAGCATTTAACTATGTGCAAAACAGAATACTAATTTGCACCCCTTGCATAGTAACATGGATTTGTCCAGGATACTGAAATAAGAAGTTTCTTAAGTTAAGATCCTTAATGAGTCAGGCCCTAAATAATTTTGTCCCCTTAATATAATGGGGGGAAAAATTCCCCCCATAAGTTAATATTAAATTTACTTTGCCTCTTAATCAATAAAACTTTGGTTGCCCAAATAATTTAAATGTCAATGGTGCTTTCTCTTATGTTCTGAATGGCAAAATAGTTCAAACAGCATGTTTGCGCTATCAAGTCATTCAGAAGCAGGTAATAAAACTGTCCTGTGTTTTGGAGGTTTTGATGGCGGTTTAGCTTTTTCAATCCGCCACCCATCGCCATCCATTTTTAATCGTAGTCTCAAACAGCCCTACAGTAAATGCGGTGGTTTGGACCACTAAACCGCCGGCGATGTGTGGCGGTTTAAAAACCGCCTCCAAACTCGATTCTTAGCAAATCTAGCCCTTAGTGTTCTATTGACAATACAAGAGGTGGTGGTAGCGATTAAGTTGTGTGTGGCTGTGAGAAAACTAGTTTTGGGGTGAGATTCATCTAGGTCTGTACCCTGTGTTATAGGTGAGTGCAAGAATGAGTGGTGGGACCCTGTTTAACCCCTTGCAGTAAATCATAGGCGGGTGAGTGCATTCATGACACATAGCTTATCTGATATTCACTTAAACAAACAGTTTATGTGGGAAATGTTATGAAATGATATCAGTCACTATGATCTTACAAGGTGTGGTTCATATTTTTACATGACTACAAAAACATATATTAGTTATCCTATCACATACATGAACACACAGCCATGGCACTAAATCAATGATATGAGCTGATGTCAAACAGTCCCAATGTCCCTCACTTTCAATATTTATTTAAGACCGAATTAGGCTCTTCTCAGGAGTGCTTTAGGAAATTACAGTAAAAGTTGTATTTAACGAAGGTTGTTTCATAGAGCAATAACACACAGGACTTTGAAGTCTTTACACCATACCTATAACCATTTCATTGTGCAAATACAATGTGTTTTTACAATGTGTTTTCCCAACCTCCCCCCCCCCACACACACACCTAGTGCCCCACCCTCCACTGCATGTACTTTAAAAGATTTAAAACATTCATTCATCAGTGGGGTGGCCTCATTAGGGTACATGTCTACCAGGAAACTTCCCAGTAAGGCATATAACCAATTCAAAACTGTGTATATACTGGGTAGGGGATACAAGGGGTAGTTTTATCAAACCTTCTAAAAAGTTATTCCCATAGCAGACCCGTTGCCAGAGGTGTTTAAAATCAAACACCTAGTCCTGCAGTCTTCATTTGCAAACATTTGTTATACAAAATGGGTCGTTCTGAAGAGCTCAGTGACTTCAAGCGTGGTACTGTGATAGGATGCCACCTTTGCAATGAGACGGTTTGTGAAATTTCATCCCTGCTGGATATTCCACGGTCAACTGTATGTGATTATTAGAAAGTGGAAGCGTTTAGGAACTTCAGCAACTCAGCCACGTAACGAAAGACCATGTAAAATCACAGAGCGGGCTCAGCGACTGCTAAGGCACATGGTGCATAAAAGTCGCAAACGCTCTGCTGATTACATAGCTAAGGAGTTCTCAACTTCCACTGGCATTAATGTAAGCACAAAAACTGTACAGTGGGAGCTTAATGGAATGTGTTTCCATGGCCGAGCAGCTGCATGGAAGCCTCACATCACCAAGACCAAGACAAATGCCAAGCGTCGGATGGAGTGGTGTAAAGCACATCAACACTGGACTGTGGAGCAGTGGAAACATGTTCTGTGGAGTGACGAATAACACTTCTCTGTTTGGCAGTCAGATGGGCGAGTCTGTGCTTGGCGGATGCCAGGAGAACATAACCTGCCTGACTGCTTTATGCCAACTGTGAAGTTTGTTGGAGGAGGGATAATTATATAGGGCTTTTTTCAGGGTTTGGGCTAGGCCCCTTATCTCCAGTGAAGGGCAATCTTAATGCTTCAGCATACCAAGTAATTTTGGACAATCCTATACTTCCAACTTTGTGGCAACAGTTTGGGGAAGGCCATTTTCTATTCCAACATGACTGTGCCCCATTGCACAAAACAAGGACTACAGAGATATGATTTGATGAGTTCAGTGTGGAAGAACTTGATTGGCCCACACAGAGTCCTGACCTCAACCCCATCGAACATCTTTGGGATGAACTGGAACCGAGATTGCGAGCCAGGCCTTCTCGTCCAACATCAGTGCCTGACCTCATAAATGCTCTACAGAATGAATGGGCACAAATTCCCACAGAAACACTCCAACATCTTGTGGAAAGCCTTCTAAGAAGAGTGGAAACTGTTATCACTGTATAAGGGGGACCAACTCTATATTAAAGTATATGTATTTGAACACAATATCATTACTTATAAATAAATAATAATAATAATAATAATTACAGTCCCCGTTGGTGTAATGGTCAAGCGTCCAGATACTTTAGTCCATATAGTGTATATATGAAAAATGAGATACTGTAAATATGCTGCTCCTGTTTTTATCTGTGGGGTGCTTGATCCCAAATATAAACAATAAAAAGAGAGAAAAAAAGGAAGCGCAACACTAATCTCAAAAATCCATAGACTAATAAGCAAATAAATACAACTCACATTCCTAAATGTTTAGATAAAACTTATTCATTGATTTAATATGTTATCTGAATGACCATTAAACCAGATCTACCAATATGTATAAAATCTATTAACCCAAACTTAATACAAATATATTGCACTGTGGCAGACACAGCTACGAGAGTCAAATGATATAAAACAAAGCAACCAGCATCTAAATCCACATTATGGACCCTGATGTAAAGAGAACGGTCCCATGTAGAAGAATAGTGTGATTATGATGAGTTATATGTCTTTGTTTATTAAATCTATGGATTTTTGAGATTAGTGTTGTTGTGCTTCCTGTTCTCTTTTTTATAAGGTAAATGTCACCTCTTGTCTTTCAAACCAAACCTACATTGCTCATTGGCTTCTACGTACCGGGAAATAAAATGTGAAAACAGAAGTTTCTCATGAATCTGTTAATGAATAAAGAGGTATCCTGAAACGTGGAGCTATTTCATGACCTGTAAGGTCTCTTGACATTCCCAAAACAAACATTCACAATGACTGACAAATGTTATGTTACTGTCTCATATATGTACGTGCAACTAGTTACTTGGTCCTGGACAACATCCAGTAGATGGCGTTGTGCAAAGACGTACGCACACAGCGGGGATGAGTAACTGGCAAACTTACTCGTCAGTTTTTACAAGGGAAAAATAGGAAAAAAATACTGTAAGTTTAAATTACTCATATGCAGGATAGAACTCAGTTTAGTAGTTTGCTTACTATGATTTTCAAATAAAACTGCAGAAATGTCACTTTAGCTGTGCTCCAAATGACTATTCTGCTGCACAAGTACTTTAATCTCGCAACCGGTCCTTTAAAGTCATTAAAATATCAGTGACACCATTGACAATACTAAGATGCCACGACCATTCCTTTAAAAATATGACAGTGTGAAATAGATAATTTTTTTCAGCAAACGTTTCATTTTTTCCAGCTTCTCTGTCTGTCAGAACAGGTGTTACGGCTGTACTTGATGAATAGGTTTCATGATGCAAATGTTATCGCACTTGGTATTCAATTAGATGTATAAGGTGAAGCAAAAAAAGGACAATCACCCACAATAGGGCTTTCCACCCTTTGATAATAGAGTCCTACATTTCACATTTAGGAGGTATGTCAGTTACATTGGGAATCTTTGTTTTGTTTCATAATCTACTTTGATGCCTGCACTGATGAATTTAAATTCCCTTTTGGGGACTGTTTTTCTAGCATAGTCCAAGGGCTGCCCTCGGGGAGGGGGGCTTCCGGTAGCCCAGAAACCCCCCTACACTTCAAACACAACAAGTAGCGGATCTGAAGATACGTGTGGTGATGAATGCGGGTGTAGGTCTGCTCATCTCTACTACATAAGACACTGCGGGATACATCCAATACATATGTAGATTATAATTTTGCTAAAGAGTGCACAGAAAGAGAAAAAAATTAATGTTACCTGCACGTTGGCTAAGTGTTTAGCACTTCTGCCTCACAGCGCTGGGGTCATGAGTTCAATTCCCAACCATGGCCTTATCTGTGTGGAGTTTGTATGTTCTCCCTGTGTTTGCGTGGGTTTCCTCCGGGTGCTCTGGTTTCCTCCCACACGCCAAAAACATACTGGTAGGTTAATTGGCTGCTATCAAAATTGACCCTAGTCTGTGTCTGTGTGTGTGTGTGTGTGTTAGGGAATTTAGACTGTAAGCTCCAGTGGGGCAGGGACTGATGTGAGTGAGTGGCGCTATATAAATTAATGGTGATGATGATGATTAGTGGTAAAAAAATATATATACTTTTCCCCCTATGAAGTACATTTATTAGGATGTTCTTAATGTCTAATGAACATAAAATACATTTTTACAGTTGTTCCTTGTTGTAAACACAGGTTATAGCATGCATAGGAGACAGTCCTCACTACTGATTAGGACTTAGACCAGCCCTGTAGCTGGAGCAAGAGATACCACAGAAATACAAGTAACTTTGAGGTGCCCAGAGCTTAATTTCGGACGTGGCTGTGCGCTTGAGTTTGGCACGCCCCTACTGTACCCAAAATGCCCCTTCTCAGCCCCGTTCAGTCCCCGAAATTGTAGGCTGTCGTAAGTGTCATTTGCATTCGCAGACGTAGCGTACAGGGCTGTGTTTACTGATGTATGTCCCGGTTCTGATCATGCGTAGAGAGGTTTTGGTACGATACGCTCAAAATCATCGTGACTCGATGAATCAGGCCCATTCTGTTCAAACAAAATCTCTTCTAGGGGTTTAATATACATTTTTTACAGACTAATATTAAAACCTGGACAGGTCTTTAAAGACTCTCATGAAGTCAGATGGAAAGTGGATACCGGAGAATCTCTTGACCCTGAGTAATGAAATAATCATAAAACATCCATTAGTGTCAGAATCTGCGAGAATACCTCCTTATAGTGGTATCTAGTACCCAAAAGATTATCTCTCATCTTTCCAAGTACTCTTTGTTGGAGATCTCTCAGGGTATAGAGGGCACTCTGTCCGATGTATGGTGGAACTGCCCTAAAGTGCTACCTTTATGGAAAGAAATATACAGCAGCACGGTTTGCGAAGTGGTTAGCACTTCTGCCTCACAGCGCTGGGGTCATGAGTTCAATTCCTGATCATGGCCTTATCTGTGTGGAGTTTGTTTGTTCTCCCTGTGTTTGTGTGTGTTTCCTCCGGGTGCTCCGATTTCCTCCCACACTCCGAAAACATACTAGTAGGTTAATTGGCTGCTATCAAATTGTCCCTAGTGTCACTCACCGGACTGTGAGTGCTTCTTCCCGGACATTTAGGAACCGTGGCCGTCCTCCATCCTGAGGGACTGCGCATGCGCAGCCCTTTCTATACCTCCAGTGTATGTTCCTTTAACTTAATTGGCAGATCAGGCAACCTCCCTATATTAAGCACCTGTGGTCATCACCACATTGCCTGATCTTGGAGTCTCATTCCCCATGAGTCTCTGAAGGTGTTCCTGTGTTTCCTCGTTTATTCAGCCCAGCTGATTCCTGTGGTTTCCAAACCACTTCTACCTCTGTGGTTTCCAAACCACTTCTACTACTGTGGTTCCCATACCACTTCTACCATCTACTGTATCATCGTGACTGTGAGCTGATTCCTATCCGCTGCCTCCGTGCACTACAGTCTTCTAACCACTTCAACTCTACCTTGTATCATTGGGACTGTTAGCTGATGCCTATCCGCTGCCTCCGTGCACTACAGTCTTTCATTCACATCCACTCACCTGTTCATGATTGTGACTGCCAGCTGATTCCTATCCGCTGCCTCCGTGCACTACAGGCTTCAACCTGCAACTCGTCTGTGTTTCATCATTGTGACTGTTTGGCTGATTTCTATCCGCTGCCTCCGTGCACTACAGTCTTCATCCTGCAACTCGTCTGTGTTTCATCATCGTGACTGCTAGCTGATTCCTATCCGCTGCCTCCGTGCACTACAGTCTTCAACCTGCAACCCGTCTGTGTTTCATCGTGACTGTTTAGCTGATTCCTATCCGCCGCCTCTGTGCGCTTCAGTCTTCAGCCCTTGTCAACTCTCCCGTGTTTCCTTGAGTCTGCTGCCACTATTGCTACCCGCTACTCTCCGTGATCTACTGTTCCAGTTCAACTCTGCTCTGGTGTCCCATCGTTACTGCACCTGCTGGTTGCTATTGGCTACCTCCGTGTTCCCGCAGAGACCCGCTGCTGTTACTTCTCAGCGCTACGCATCCATCTACTGCTGATCCGCTCTCCACGCCTTCCTGGGTTCCCTGCTGGTCTACCTACCTGTGCGCTGCACCTGCTAGACCACCGCTTCACCCATCCAGGGACTTTGCATCCTGCCGGCCTCCTGCCGTTCAGGTATCTCTGCACTTCTGTCTGACTGCCTTCTCCTGAACCACGGTATGCATACTTCCCATTGACTGTGCTGTGTATTGCATACCTTGCTGGACTGTGTTGGTTCTCCTCTGGAGTGTACTATCCGCTGAGTCTATTGCCATCATTGACTGTGTTATCTCATGCTGGATTACTTCAAGAGACTTTCTATATTGGCAGTGTTGTTCAGTCATTTATACATTTATATTGTGCATATTACTGTGGATCAAAGTCAAGGTGCCCGTGTATATATTGTGTTGCAGTCTCTCCCCGTGCACCTCCTCACATATATATTCAGTGGTACAACTTGCTAGTGGCAGACCACTGACCCCTGTTTCCAGTTTCACCTGCTCCAGTATCCTCTCACATAGCAGTGGTACAACTTGCTAACGCAGACCACTGACTCCCCGGATACCTCCACTTGGATTCCATTCCTTCACTCAGACAGCGGTACAACTTGCTATCCGCAGACCGCTGACTCTCATCACCTCCTCGTTTCTGTTGGACATTCCTCCTCACTATAGCAGTGGTACAACTTGCTACCGCAGACCACTGACTACCTTCACGTGTCCTTTGTCCATACAGTTCCTCGTGTATTACTACCTCCATATTGCCAGTGCTGCTAGTCATAGACTTTCCTGAGCATCTCATCATCTGCTATTTCCTGTTCCGTGATCACCCTGCTACCAGAGTACCATATTACCACCTATACTGCTCTGGTAAGCCTATCACCTGGTGATCCCTGGGTAAAGACTCCTAGTGCCCGTGACAGTAAGATCAGGCCATGACAGACCCAGATACGGAACCTACCGCTAAAGAGATGCTGCAGCATCTGGTCAGCCGTGTGGAGCAACAGGATGCTCGCCAACAGCTGTTACTTCAATGTTACCAATCATTAACCTCCCAAGGAACATCTGGACAGACTGTTACAGCTAATATTGAAGCTCCTGTGCTTTCCTCCGTTTCCCCAGTGCCATCCCAGGTGTCTACAGCTCCTACGCTTCACCTGCCTACTCCGTCAAAATATGACGGGGACCCCAAAACTTGTAGAGGTTTCCTTAACCAATGTTCAGTCCATTTTGAACTCCAACCTCAAAATTTTTCTACCCATCGTTCCAGAGTGGCCTATCTTATCTCATTGTTTTCGGGTCAAGCCCTGGCTTGGGCCTCCCCCCTGTGGGAAAGAAACGATCCAATTCTACAAGATAGTGCCAAATTCATTTCCACGTTCCGAAGTGTGTTCGATGAACCAGGTCGTGTGACCTCCGCTGCTTCCAGCATTCTTCGTTTGCGACAAGGCTCCCATACAGTAGGACAGTATGTCATTCAATTTAGGATCTTAGCCTCTGAACTTCAGTGGAACACTGAAGCATTAGTTGCCGCCTTCTGGCAGGGGCTCTCCGATAAAATTAAAGATGCACTGACTACCCAAGAGCTTCCTTCGTCACTAGAAGATTTGATCTCTCTTTGCCATCGTGTAGATATGAGATTTCGTGAAAGAGAGTCTGAGAATACAACAGCTGTCAAAGCACCTCTTCGTTTAAACCCTCAATTTCGTCCAGCTCCATCCTCTGTGATTCCCATGGAGATAGGACGTTCCAAATTATCTTCAGAGGAAAGGAAACGAAGAGTAAAGAATAGACTCTGTATCTATTGTGCTGATTCCACGCATATGCTCAGCTCTTGCCCTAAGAGATCGGGAAATGCCAGGCCCTAACTAGTTCTGGAGAGGTGAAGTTAGGGTCCCTGGAGTCCTCTCCATTGTCTATGAAATCTAAAGTCTGCGCTTTTGATGTTACGATTTCCTTTGCTACCAAATCCTTTGAGTCACAGGCATTGATTGATTCCGGAGCAGCAGGAAATTTCATTTCTAAATCACTAGTGAATCAATGGTCCCTACCAGTGATCACTTTAAAAACACCCATTACTGTGACGGCTATAGATGGATCACGCCTCATCAATGGTCTCATCACCCAGAGTACGTCTCCAGTAACCCTTCAGATTGGTGTACTACACCATGAAGAAATTTCGTTTTTAATTCTTCCAGTTACGACAAGTCCGATTGTCTTAGGCCTTCCATGGCTTCAGTGTCACTCTCCCCAGATTGACTGGCGCACCCCTCAAGTTACGTCTTGGGGGTCTGAATGTCACCATCGTTGTCTCTCTCAAGTTATTCCTCTTAAAGTACAGCGATCTTCCATCTCATCTTCCTCCCCGGGACTCCCTCCTCAGTATGCTTCATTTGCCGATGTGTTTGATAAAGCTCAGTCTGAACGTCTTCCTCCTCATCGTTCTTGGGATTGTCCGATCGACCTTCTACCTGGCAAGACTCCTCCCAGGGGTCGGGTCTATCCTCTCTCGTTACCTGAAACTCAAGCCACATCTGAGTACATACAGGAGAATCTCCAGCGTGGGTTCATTCGACCTTCCACCTCTCCCGCTGGAGCTGGGTTCTTCTTCGTCAAAAAGAAGGATGGATCATTACGCCCTTGTATAGATTTTCGTGGACTCAACGCCATTACTATCAAGAATCGGTATCCCATTCCGCTGATCACTGAGCTATTTGATCGCATCAAGGGAGCTCGGATATTTACTAAGTTGGATCTTCGTGGTGCCTACAATTTAATTAGAATCCGTTCCGGTGACGAATGGAAGACCGCGTTTAACACCAGAGATGGGCATTACGAATATTTAGTAATGCCCTTCGGGCTGTGTAATGCCCCCGCTGTTTTCCAGGGTTTCATCAATGAGATCTTTCGGGACTTATTATATGTATGTGTCGTTGTCTACCTAGACGACATATTGATCTTCTCACAGGACCTGCCTTCTCATCACCAACATGTGGCAGAGGTCCTCTCCAGACTACGGAAAAACTCGTTGTTCTGTAAATTGGAAAAATGTTCATTCGAGTTACCCCAGATTCCATTCTTGGGGTATATAGTTTCCGGAGTTGGCCTGAAGATGGATCCAGACAAAGTAAATGCTGTACTACATTGGCCTCAGCCAACTACTCTTCGTGCCATCCAGCGTTTTTTAGGTTTTGCCAATTACTATAGACGCTTCATTCAAGACTTTTCATCCATTGCATCTCCCATTGTGGCCCTAACTCGGAAAGGGGCTAATACTAAGCAATGGTCATCTGAGGCTCTCCAAGCCTTTCAAATCCTCAAAGAGGCCTTCTCGTCTGCTCCCATTCTGCGACAGCCTGATGTGACACTCCCCTTCTTCCTAGAAGTAGATGCCTCTAATGTGGGCTTAGGAGCTATTCTCTCCCAACGCTCGGAGCAACAAAAATTACATCCTTGTGCCTTCTACTCTCGGGGTCTTCTGCCCGCAGAGAAAAATTATACTATCGGGGACAAGGAGTTGCTGGCCATCAAAGCTGCATTAGAGGAATGGAGATACTTGTTGGAAGGAGCTCGCCATCCGGTGACGATCTTCACGGATCATAAGAACTTGTCATATTTGCAATCTGCTCAATGCTTGAACCCTCGTCAAGCAAGATGGTCTCTTTTCTTTTCCCGTTTTGAATTAATTATAACCTTCAAACCAGCCGCTAAGAACAAGAAAGCTGACGCTCTATCTCGAGCTTTTGTGACGTCCTCTGATGTAGAAGAGGTTTCCAACCATGCTATTCTAGACCCCAAATGTATTTCTCTGGCTGCTTCATCCACCAAAATGCTACCATTTGGGAAGACCCTTGTGCCTCCTACTCTGAGGAGGAAAATCCTTTCGTGGTTCCATGCCTCTCGTTTTTCTGGACACGCCGGTGAACACAAGACCTTTGAGATTCTCTCTCGTAGTTACTGGTGGCCTTCAATGAGGAGAGACGTCAAAGAGTTTATTGCTTCCTGTGATTTATGTTCTCAGTTCAAATCCTCCCGCAGAACTCCAGCAGGGTTGCTGCGACCACTACCCATTCCGTCCAAGCCTTGGACCCATATTAGTATGGATTTCGTTACTGATTTGCCACCAAGTAAGAATCACAATACTATTTGGGTAGTGGTAGACAGATTTTCGAAGATGGCCCATTTCGTCCCTCTGTCCGGTTTACCTTCCTCGTCTACTCTGGCTGAACATTTCATTAAAGAAATCTTCCGCATCCATGGATGTCCGTCTGAGATTGTGTCGGATAGAGGAGTACAATTCGTTTCCAGATTCTGGCGGGCCCTTTGTAAAACCTTGGGCATACGATTAGCACTCTCATCGTCTTACCATCCGCAATCTAACGGACAAACGGAACGAGTCAATCAAGATCTTGAGACTTTTATTAGGATGTTCTCTTCAGCCAACCAAGACAACTGGGTAGAATTGCTCCCTTGGGCTGAATTCGCCCATAACAACATGTACCATGAGTCATCATCCAAAACTCCATTCTTTGTGGTCTACGGTCACCATCCGTCTTTTCCGGAATTTCCTGCCCTCCCGCCCACCCAAGTTCCTGCTGTGGAGACTGCTTGTCAAACCTTCAAAAATATCTGGTCTCAGGTCAAAACCTGTTTAAAGAAGACATCTAATAAATATAAGTCTTTCGCAGATAAGAAGAGGCGGGCTATTCCACCACTAAAAATTGGAGATCGTGTCTGGTTATCTACCAAAAATATTCGTTTGAAGGTTCCATCTATGAAATTCGCCCCTCGTTTTATTGGTCCATATAGGATCATTCAAGTTATCAATCCAGTATGTGTTAAACTTCTTCTTCCTAAGAATCTTCGGATTTCCAATGCCTTCCATGTGTCCTTGCTCAAACCTCTCATCATCAACCGTTTCTCGACTCCTCCCTCAGCACCGCAGCCAGTTCAAGTTCATCAGGAGGAGGATTTCGAGATTACTGAGGTATTGGATGCAAAAATTTCGCGAGGAGTCCTCCGTTTCCTCGTTCATTGGAAGGGCTTTGGTCCTGAAGAGCGTTCATGGATCAAAGCTGAAGATCTTAATGCTCCTGCCCTTCTGAAGAAGTTTTATTCCAAAAATCCGGACAAGCCCGGTTCCAGGCGTTCTGTGCCCACCTTTAAAAGGGGGGGTACTGTCACTCACCGGACTGTGAGTGCTTCTTCCCGGACATTTAGGAACCGTGGCCGTCCTCCATCCTGAGGGACTGCGCATGCGCAGCCCTTTCTATACCTCCAGTGTATGTTCCTTTAACTTAATTGGCAGATCAGGCAACCTCCCTATATTAAGCACCTGTGGTCATCACCACATTGCCTGATCTTGGAGTCTCATTCCCCATGAGTCTCTGAAGGTGTTCCTGTGTTTCCTCGTTTATTCAGCCCAGCTGATTCCTGTGGTTTCCAAACCACTTCTACCTCTGTGGTTTCCAAACCACTTCTACTACTGTGGTTCCCATACCACTTCTACCATCTACTGTATCATCGTGACTGTGAGCTGATTCCTATCCGCTGCCTCCGTGCACTACAGTCTTCTAACCACTTCAACTCTACCTTGTATCATTGGGACTGTTAGCTGATGCCTATCCGCTGCCTCCGTGCACTACAGTCTTTCATTCACATCCACTCACCTGTTCATGATTGTGACTGCCAGCTGATTCCTATCCGCTGCCTCCGTGCACTACAGGCTTCAACCTGCAACTCGTCTGTGTTTCATCATTGTGACTGTTTGGCTGATTTCTATCCGCTGCCTCCGTGCACTACAGTCTTCATCCTGCAACTCGTCTGTGTTTCATCATCGTGACTGCTAGCTGATTCCTATCCGCTGCCTCCGTGCACTACAGTCTTCAACCTGCAACCCGTCTGTGTTTCATCGTGACTGTTTAGCTGATTCCTATCCGCCGCCTCTGTGCGCTTCAGTCTTCAGCCCTTGTCAACTCTCCCGTGTTTCCTTGAGTCTGCTGCCACTATTGCTACCCGCTACTCTCCGTGATCTACTGTTCCAGTTCAACTCTGCTCTGGTGTCCCATCGTTACTGCACCTGCTGGTTGCTATTGGCTACCTCCGTGTTCCCGCAGAGACCCGCTGCTGTTACTTCTCAGCGCTACGCATCCATCTACTGCTGATCCGCTCTCCACGCCTTCCTGGGTTCCCTGCTGGTCTACCTACCTGTGCGCTGCACCTGCTAGACCACCGCTTCACCCATCCAGGGACTTTGCATCCTGCCGGCCTCCTGCCGTTCAGGTATCTCTGCACTTCTGTCTGACTGCCTTCTCCTGAACCACGGTATGCATACTTCCCATTGACTGTGCTGTGTATTGCATACCTTGCTGGACTGTGTTGGTTCTCCTCTGGAGTGTACTATCCGCTGAGTCTATTGCCATCATTGACTGTGTTATCTCATGCTGGATTACTTCAAGAGACTTTCTATATTGGCAGTGTTGTTCAGTCATTTATACATTTATATTGTGCATATTACTGTGGATCAAAGTCAAGGTGCCCGTGTATATATTGTGTTGCAGTCTCTCCCCGTGCACCTCCTCACATATATATTCAGTGGTACAACTTGCTAGTGGCAGACCACTGACCCCTGTTTCCAGTTTCACCTGCTCCAGTATCCTCTCACATAGCAGTGGTACAACTTGCTAACGCAGACCACTGACTCCCCGGATACCTCCACTTGGATTCCATTCCTTCACTCAGACAGCGGTACAACTTGCTATCCGCAGACCGCTGACTCTCATCACCTCCTCGTTTCTGTTGGACATTCCTCCTCACTATAGCAGTGGTACAACTTGCTACCGCAGACCACTGACTACCTTCACGTGTCCTTTGTCCATACAGTTCCTCGTGTATTACTACCTCCATATTGCCAGTGCTGCTAGTCATAGACTTTCCTGAGCATCTCATCATCTGCTATTTCCTGTTCCGTGATCACCCTGCTACCAGAGTACCATATTACCACCTATACTGCTCTGGTAAGCCTATCACCTGGTGATCCCTGGGTAAAGACTCCTAGTGCCCGTGACACCTAGTCTCTCTGTCTCTGTCTGTCTGTGTGTTAGAAAATTTAGACTGTAAGCTCCAATGGGGCAGGGACTGATGTGAGTGAGTTCTATGTACAGCGCTGCGGAATTAGTGTCGCTATATAAATAAATGGTGATGATGATGATGACTTATAAAAAACATAACATGGGTTCTCTCCTTCCACATAACATGTGAAATACACCCAGAAATGCCTAACCCATTATACAGAGCTTAACAAAATTGCCTTACTTTAAATTATTCAGAACCATAATCTCTCCTTTCAATTGTTAATAGGGTTTGGCAGGAGTAACAATAGCAACATCCGTAACACACATAATAAATTGTCCAGTACCTGGAGTCGATAAACTGATTACTTCCCCTTTACAAGGTTGAATTAATTTCTCACTTCTAGTAAGTGATTCCCTTCCTCTTTCTCCCCCTCTAGCTTTCATTTATTTAGTACCTTCTACAAAATGACAGCTAGAATCTGATTGGTTGCTATAGGCAACATCCCCACTTTTTCAAACCCGCAGCTTAGTAAATCTAGCCCTAAGTTTCAGGACTGGGCAAATCTAGTTCAGAGGCAGCAATTTTGTAATGATCCACACAATACTAACATGGGTGGAAAAGGACATTAAAAAGAAACATGGCTTTGTAACTTATAATTTCCAACATATAATTATCCAATACATTATAACGCTTAAATGCGATCACCCAGATGAGCTCCTGTTCCTATCTCCTCTGCAGTGCATTTGCTGGGAGCCATGTCTACCCCTAGCAATTAGATCTCCTGGTCATGGCCTCCCTCACAGAAGGAAATACCGGTCGTATAAATGGGGTCACTGGCAAATACAGAACCTTGGCTCTGACCTCTAATAACACAACATGCCTGTGACATGTAATCACCGGGAATGAGCTGTAATGGTTCCTGGCAAGTACATTGCAGTGGGGGCTGTCTATACAGGCACTTAACACAAAAAACTACCAGAGACATGATCAGTCAGATTTGTCACCTTTGCTTCCAAGATTTGTCCTGCTCTGGTGTAATATATTGGAACATTTAGTTTTGGGTGAAATTCTTTAAGGAACTACCGTTACTGAGCTGGAATTGTCAGCTATTAAAACCCTTGGGGGTATATTTACTAAACTGTGGGTTTGAAAAAGTGGATCCGCCACTGTGCTGAAGTGGCAATATAACCTCCCGCTACGAATACTTGTACAGGTTTTTCTCTCTGCTTTAGTATAGTTCTTGCTAACCTCTGTATACGTTGCATTTATAGCTCCCATTCACAATGTATTCAGTGTTGGGATTTCTGTGTCCTGGTGACCAAGTTATAACATCATGTGTTGCCACATAACAAGGAACAGAATTACTAGTGTGTCATACAGTTTGGCAGGCAATGCTCAGACATTATGCATCGTGTATGTGTGTGTGCGGGGAGGGTTTTATGTGGTTTACTCAGCTGGCAAAGTTATTCATCAACTTTTCCAGTGGAACAAAAAAAAAAAATCACTGTAGTACTGCAAATCACATCTATGTATATATTACTCTGTTTATCTGTGTCCATTAGTCTTATCTGTATGTTCTTATGTAATCTTGTTGTGTGTTCTAACCCCCTATGTACAGCACTGCGGGTGCTTTGTGACACCTAAATAAATGTAAATAAATAAAAGATAATAATAATAATAATAATAATAATAAAAATATCCTGGTAATATCAATGTTCATTTGCTGCATATTATATTTGTATAATCAGGTTGTCGTCAGACCTTTCCAAATATCCCCTTTCCTACCAAGCACAGGCTGACCTTCCTCCCCTTCCCTCCTTGATGGATTATAGATGTTTTACCCTAACTAGCGGGTACAAGCAGTGTAGGTAACACTAACTGGTGCCCACTGTGACAGATGCTTTGGCTTCAATCTGCATGGCCGTTTTTAACTAGTTGTTCCTAAATGGACACTGCCAATCACACACACGCAGCGGCGGTCGAAGCCACAGTGTGGGGTGCAGCAGTTAAC
Source organism: Mixophyes fleayi (assembly GCF_038048845.1). Classification (NCBI taxonomy): domain Eukaryota; kingdom Metazoa; phylum Chordata; class Amphibia; order Anura; family Limnodynastidae; genus Mixophyes; species Mixophyes fleayi. The sequence continues at coordinate 18,989,352 of NC_134406.1, read as the reverse complement.
GATACTGACACTTCTGAAGCTGCTTAGTTCCAGTAACGCAATTACAGGGTCTGATTAAAGGTTCAGCCCACCCTAGGCTAATGAGCTTGTAGCACTGCTTCACCTTCCATGATAGCTTGTTACGTGTTAGGTAAAAAATAACTCTTCCTTAATTTAAAATCTGGCTGTTTATGCTCTACTGTTTTTGAAACTCAGCTCCACTTTGCTTTTTAAAGGGGTCACAGTAATCTTTGTCACTAATTATTATTTTTTTTCATTAAAATCAGAACTAGATAGCAGAACAGAGGCAGAATAAGTGCTACAGAGGGTAAAAGTGTGAACCTCTTGCCTCTCCTACTCGCTTATCCTCAAGGGCCCGCCCAGGGATGACTCCTTGTCTTCAGCCTTACCATGGGAATGCGTCAACATTAAAACCTTACTACAGTTATATTTTAAAATTAATTTCAGTTTATACCTCTCCCTGTCACAATTTTGCATACACACCCCCTCAAAATAAAGCAGTGCACCTAGTTAGTCTATTGCATAATCAGGCTCTGCACAATTACATGGCATCAAGTCGGTGGGATAGAAATTGTGAAGACCTGAAATCTCTTAGTTGTGAAAACATGAGTGGAGAGAGATACCTCTAACGCATACTTGTCACCTTTATATTCCTCCCCTCCCGGGGGGAAATGTGGAGCATTAGGGAGGGAGCAGGGTGGGGCACGGAGAATCGCGTCATTTTGGTCCTGCCCTCACGCCGCAATCACACAAAGGTGTCATTTTGACGCTGGTGGCAGGGCCAAAATTACGCAATTCATCACAATTCGCATCATGGAGGCTCCCAACCTACCTGTCAGGCCGGAGGCCTTCTGGAGGGTACAAAGGAGCAGAACACTAACCAAAATTAGCACTACTGAACTGGAAGGTGCGGAGTCTAACGTACCCCTGGTATTCGCCAGGGACCCCGGCAAGAAGATTTGGACTTCGCTGCACAGGGTACGCAGGTCGCG